>NW_006922261.1:235936-238550 GCF_000298275.1 Orycteropus afer afer | reverse complement strand
TCTGTTGGATCTCTCTCCCACAGTGTCTGGTTATCTGTGAGGGATTGCTCTAGGTCTGCCTTCTGTTGTTTCTGTACAGATTGAGGGTATTTTGTATCACTGGTATCTGTGCAAGATTAGCCTCAGCTGAATTTATCCTTGGTCCAGATTATAATCCTGTTCACTGACCCCCATCTGATCTTCTCAGATGTTTATGTGTTTATCTGTAGCCTGGTGTCTGGTGTTAATGGTAATGCAGTATTGTGGATATACTGGTATTGGTATTCCCTTACTGATGGACAACTAGGTTCTTTCAGTTCCTCTAAATTGCAATATTGCAATGAACAGTCTCATACAAGCCTCTTTGTATAACTGAGAGAACAGTTGTTTGGAATAAGATACCCAGAAGTGGGACTGTTCTATCTTAATATATGTACACACTCGGTTTCTCTAAATACTTCCAAATTCCTCTCCAGAAGGGCTGCCTTCATTTACGTGATCCCTAGCAGTGTGTGAAGATGCCTTTCTCCCTATTTTATCACCAATACTTGTTATTAGCTTACTATTTTTAAATGCTTTGTACATCTGATGGGTATGAAATAATATCTTGATGCAGTTTTAATTTGCCTTTCCTGATTATAATAATGATGTTAAATATTTCGTCAATGATTATTATTTGGGCCTTCCCTTCTGTAAGATACTGCGAACTTACTAACCAGAAGTTTGGTGGTTCAAACCCACCAGCCACTCCGTGGAAGGAAGACTGGGCAATCTATTTCTGTAAAGATTTACCACCCCAGAAACCCAAAGGGGGTCACTATGAGTCAGAATCGACTCAGTGGCAGTGAGTTTTGTTTTTTGGTTTCTATAAGTTGCCTGTTCATACAGTTTCTGCTTCCTCTATCAGGTTTCTTGTCTCTTTCTTGTCCCATATATTCTAGATATTAATCTGAATGTTCTGGATATTAATCTGGATATATACTACAAATATTTTCTCTCTGTCACCTGCCTATTCAATTTGCCCATTAGAAATCTTTACTTTGGGTGTACTATAATCAAATTCATCCACTTTTCCTCTTACAATTTGTGAGCTCCACATCTTAAGAAAACTTTCCCATCACATGTTACAAAGATATTCATTCTCCTATATTTCTACATATAGCTATATAACTTTGTCTTCTACATTTAAGTTTTTAATACCTCTAGGGTTTATTCAGGAGCTCTGATGGCGTAGTGCTTAAGACATTCGACTGCTAACCAAAAGGCTGGGGGTTCAAACCCACCAGCCACTCCTTGGAAGGAAGGTTGGGCAATCTACTTCCATAGTGATACCAACTCGGAAACCCAAGGAGTGGTTGCTATGAGTTGGATCTGACTTGACGGCAGTGAGTGAGTGAGTGAGAGTTTATTTTACATATAGTGTGAATTAAGCATTTAATCTTCTTTTTTGTACACAATAAGTCAATTTCCCCAATATCACTATATTATGCTTGTTAGCATACAGAGCTTTGGTGGCGCAGTAGTTAAGTGCTTGGCTGCTAAGCAAAAGGTCAGTGGTTCAAATCCATCAGCCATTTCATGGAAGAAAGAAGAGGCAGTTTACTTTCATAAAGATTTCAGCCTTGGATACCCTTTGGGGCAGTTGTGCTCTGTCCTGCAAGGTTGCTATGAGTTGGAATTTACTCGACAGCAATGGGTTGGGTTTGGTTGGTTTGGTTTGGATACATAGCATGAGCCTTTCCTGTGGCTCCCAGTTCTTGAGCACTAAGTCCAGATTCATTTACCAGGCTCCTATTATGATCTGAAGTTCTGAAGAGGGATTACAGAGGAGTTTGTGACACAGAACTTGCCTTAAGGAAACATGGGGAAATAAAACAAGTGAAGGATTTGAGCAACACCTAGTTGAGGACAAATAAAGACCTTGCAAGCTGAGAATGCAAATTTGGAAGGCGATAAAGCAGGGAGAATACCTATTTCCAGACTGGTATGGACAAAAGGCTAGGCCCCAAGGGCCCTAGAGCCAGGAAAGGGAGGAAGCGGCCAAGGACCACAAAGTGGTAACTTCCAGGTAGGAATTAGGTAAGGGGAGGGTGCAGAGTTTTCCAACAGCTAAGGGACACAAACTTGTCTGTCAATTTGTCATCCTGTGGGGTTTGTACATTGCTGTGAGGATTGAGGCTATGCCACTGGTGTTTCAAACACCAGCAGAGTTGCACATGGTACACAGGTTCCAACACAGCTTACAAACTAAGACAGACTAGGAAGAAGGAGGAGGCCATCCACTTCTCAAAAATTGGCCAGGGAAAACCTTATGAATAGCAGAGAAACACTGTCTGATACATTACTGGGCAACTTTATGAATAGCTCGGAAACATTGTCTGACACAGTGCAGGAAGATGAGCCTTTTGGGTCGGAAGGCACTCAAAATAGGACTGGGAAAGAGCTACTCATCATATGATATGGATAAAGTAAGTCTCTCAGGACCTTCATGTGCTGACATGGCACGACTCAAATTGAGGAGAACAGCTGCAAACATCCATTAATAATTGGAACGTGGAATGTATGAAGTATGAATCTAGGAAAATTGGAAGTTGTCAAAAATGAAATGGAATGCATAAAGATTGATATCCTAGGC
>NW_006922261.1:234720-235243 GCF_000298275.1 Orycteropus afer afer | reverse complement strand
AGACCATCAACTGCTCATATGCAAGTTCAACTTGAAGTTGAAGACAATTAAAACAAGTCCACGAGAGCCAAACTATAACCTTGAATATATCCTTCCTGAATTTAGAGTCCATCTAAAGAGTAGATTTGATGCATTGAATACCAGTGACTGAAAACCAGAAGAATTGTGGGATGACATCAAGAGCGTCATCCATGAAGAAAGCAAGAGGTCATTAAAAATACAAGAAAGAAAGAAAAGACCAAAATGGATGTCAGAAGAGAGTATGAAACTTGCCCTTGAGCGAAGAGTAGCTAAAGCAAGTGGAACAAATGACAAGATAAAAGAGCTGAACAGAAGATTTCAAAGAGTAGCTCGAGCAGAAAAGGCAATTACTGTAATGAAATGTGCAAAAACCTGGAGTTAGAAAACCAGAAGGGAAGAACACACTCGGCATTTCTCAAGCTCAAAGAACTGAGGAAAAAATTGAAGCCTCGAGTTGCAATACTGAAAGATTGCATGGGCAAAATATTGAATGATGCAGGAA
>NW_006922261.1:229928-233061 GCF_000298275.1 Orycteropus afer afer | reverse complement strand
GGCTCAGGACCAGCGGTGTTTCATTCTGCTGTGCATAGGGTGGCTATGAGTCGGAGATGACTCGACAGCACCTAACAACAACAACAACATGGATAAAAGAGTTGAACAGGGGTTACAGGCACACATGATTTGATTCCTTCACTCTGAGATGTTCGTTCAATTAAGAAGCCACAGAATGAAAGAGGAGGTAGGAGACATCAAGACTTCACCATTTGTCATGAGCTGGCCTTATTGGTACCTTTTTCCATGCCCCCCCCCTCCCATTCTTACTGCTCCTCAGCCCCAGAGTACCAACTCGTTTTGACTGGAGTCTAGGTATCTAGTCCATAAAATCTCATTGAATCAGCTGTCTTCCTTTTCAGAGCAATGGATTGAAATGAAATGAACTATTCAGGTGCAAACAGTTAACATTCTCGGCTGTTAACCAAAAATTTGGAGATTCAAGTCCATCCAGAGGTGCCTTGGAAGAAAAGCTTGGCAACTTATTTCTGAAAAATCAGTCATTGAAAACTCTGTAGGGGAAAAAACAACTCTGTGGAGCATAGTTCCACTCTGACACATGTGGGGTCACTAGGAATCAGAATCAACTTGATGGCAACTGGTTTGGGTTATTTAGAAAATAATAACAATAATGATGAGAATATAAAGTCCTTCAAGTTCTGTGTCACACCCTTCCGGAGCCCACATTTCCTCTTCAGATATGCTCTACCTGGGTCAGCAGTGAAGAGGGAGGCAGCTGATTCAAGGAGGTTTTGTGAACTGGGTGTCTGGACTCCAATCAAAAAGGACCTTGGGGTGTGAGGGTCATAGGACAGGAGTTTCCTGACAGCCAGGACTGATCTGCCTCCCTTTCCCTGAAGGCCTCCCTCAGCCTGAACTCCTGGCTTTTAGTTTGCCTATACCTTTCCTATTCTGTGGCCAGAAAGAAGAAAACTATGGAAGGCTATGAGAGCTTCAGCGCATCCTCTTCCCCCACCCATCCCTCTCTGCCTCAGGACACTACATGGTGCCACAAAGGTGTAACATCTTGTGTTCCAAACTTGGCCCTCGCAGGAGTGTGCATCGCAAAGTACACACCAGTTATCCTCAGCAGGGCAGGCTGTATTTAGTGTAGCCCGCACTGGTAGCTGATTTTGCTGCTAGTAATCTCCTTCTGCTTTAGTGGTTTGAGACTCTGGAGGGGTGGGTAGGAACAGAAGCAGGGTGGGAGGAAGAAAAGCAAACAGAACTCATCAAAACCAACAAACAAAAAAGCTCAAACTCCCAGCTCCTTGATCATCTCAGGGCCTACTCTTCACCATGGCAACCAGTAAGCCTTCAGGCCTCTCAGTCCTCAATCCAGTTAGGGAAAAACAGAGGCTGGCTGCTTTGCCTGGGATGATTTCAATACTGGGCAAATTAAACTGGTCCTGGGGAGATGTGGAAGTTGAAAGACAGGGAAACAGCAGAGAGAGGAAAGGGAACACTGGAGAATAGTAAGCATCCATTAGGTAGCAGCTCTCAGGAACTCTCATGGGAATGTGGTGAGGCCCTCCCATGCCAACTTGTATTAACCTTCAAAAGTCTTGGTGAAGGCCCAATTCTCCCCACTCTCTTCCCCATTGCCCTCAGGCAAGACTATGCAGGTTGAGGGATTCTTCAGTGTGTGTAGCTACCAGTCAACTGTTTGCAGTCTAAAGTGATGTGCTCTTTCTTTGACCAAAAGCTGTAGGAGGAGACAGAAAGCAGAAGTCAGCTGGGTACCCACTTTCACCTCACCCAGAAGGTAGCTGGCTGGTCATTGGTGATAATATAACTCTCCAAAGAAAAAAGCCATGTTCCTCAGGAAAGATTCCTGGCCACTCAGCTTCTCTGACTTCCAACTCTACATTGCCAGGCCTTCCAAACACACTGTTGCCACAGCCTCCATTTGGTTTTGTCTACCCTCTAAAGGGTGTTGACCCCTATGGATAGACAGCAGTCTGCCAAGGTGGCCAGTCCTTCAAGCCCTGTCAGAGGCTTTATAACTGCCTAAGGCATTTGACCGCTAACCAGAAGTCTGGCGGTTCAAACCCCCACCCCCGGCCACTCCTCGGAAGGAAGGTTAGGCAATCTACTTCCGTAGTGATACCACCTTGGAAACCCAAGTAGAGGTCGCTATGAGTCGGATCCGACTCCACGGCAGTACGCTGCATTTGTTGTTGTAGCTACTGCTTTGATGACTATTTTTCCTAAGAAAGGGAGGATGGGGCTGAACATGGGCCTGGAGCCAGATTCACTGACCCACACATTGAGCTGTGCCTTTACTCAGAAATCAGATCTGCGATAGTCCCCAGGCAGCTCTCATTGGCCCTATACCCCAGCGGTGTGTATGAATTCTTACGACCTTTCCTGAATGCCTGCTTTGGCAAGGAAAGGAGAGGCAGTGAGTTAGGGAAAAAGAACTCAGGGGAGGCCCCTGGAAGTTTTGCTTACGTCCATCACTAGTGAAGGGTTACATGTTAATTTTATTTTCCTAGTGGGTTTGGTTTCCCCTATTGCAAAGGGAACTGGACTCTTCTTCCTCCTTAAAAACACTGCCTTTTCTTCATCTATATGTTCCCCTGTGCCTAATAACATCTGCACACTCTTTCCCATTCCCTTTAGTGAGTAGCTGAGTCCCAAAACCAAAAAAAAACCTCACTGCCATCAAGTCAGTTCCAACTCATAATGACCCCCATTGGGTTTCCAAGGCTGTAAATCTTTACAGAAGCAGACTGCCTCATCTTTCTTCCATGGAGCAGCTGGTAGGTTCGAACCACCAACGTTTTGGTTAGCAGCCAAATGCCTTAACCACTTCACCACCAGAACTCCTTAGCTCAGCCCCAGAGTCTGGAAAAATAATCATCTCCCCTTCAGCCTCAACCCTCTAAGACACTAGTGTTGTTGTTGTGATGTGTCATCGAGTCCATTCTGATTTATAGTGACCCTATAGGACAGAGTAGATGTACCCCACAGGATTTCCTAGACTATAATCTTTACAGGAACAGGTCACCAGGTTTTTTCTCCAGCAGAGCTACTGGATGGATTCGAACTACAAACCTATTAGCAGGCAAGCACTTAACCATTGTGCCACCAGGGCTCCTGAAGACCTTAATAACTTGTTGTTGTTGTT
>NW_006922261.1:206540-226392 GCF_000298275.1 Orycteropus afer afer | reverse complement strand
CCAGCCAACCGGCGGGAAATGTGCCTCTTGTCCTGCCCTCTTTGCTGTGAGCTGGCTGCCTTCATGTCCCTGTTTGCTTTACAGTTTGGGAGTGACCCAGGACTCTGCCTGGAGAATGGAACCGAGAAAGAAAGGTCCCGGTCCCTTTGTTGGTCACCTTTACACTCATTAATGGTATTATAGCCCACTAACGGTGCTGCCCACTAATGGTGTACTCCACTAATGGTATTGCAAGCAAACTTACCAGTAGAGCAGGACACACTGGCCCCTCAGAAGGCACTACCATTCAACATTGTCGTACCAGCTGGGACAGACATCATTGCCTCTCTATCCATTCTTTCCTTTATTCATTCATGCATTCATCCTAAATTATTTAGCTGGCACCTACCATGCACTTGGCACTATGCTAGGTGCTATAAAGTACACAGCAATGGCCAAAATGGGCACAGGACTTGATCTCTAGAACTTACATTCATGTGTGTTTGTGTGTGTGTGTGTGTGCGCACGCATGTGTAGGAAGAGTTGATTAAGGAGAATAGCACACATGAACATGAAATCATGCACTGTGTGATAAATGTGATCAAATTAAATAACAAGATGTTGTGAACAGCTCTGAGGAGGTGATGTTTAAGCCTAGACTCCAAGGAAGGTGTCATCAGGCACAGCGTGGAAGAAAAACCAGTGCAGGTGGACGGCCATTTCCACACCCTTTAGCCTGGCAGAGTCAGGCCCTCTGAGGGATGGATGCTGATGGCTTCCATTTGTCTAATGAACGCTGACTGCACCACCCAGGGTTCTTCAGTGGGTATCCCTCAGGCCACAGACATCAGAGTCACTTAGGAAAATGTGATGAAATATGCATTCCTGGGCCACACCTCCCACTAGAAATTTTGTTTAAGCTGGTCGGGGGCTGGAACCCAAGAATCTGCATTTTTAACAAGGTCTGGAGGTGGTTCTGATGTTCCTAGAAGTGGAGAACTTCTTTCCATCCTATAGCATGGAGAAGATGTGTTGGTGGCAAATACCAAGTTAGGAAATTATTACCCATATTTATGGAAAAAAATAAATAACAGTTGCTGTTGAGTCATTTCTGCCTCATGGCAACCAACCTCATGTGTGTCAGAATTGAACTGTGTTCCATGGGATTTTCGATGGCTGATTTTTTTAAAGTAGATCACCAGGCCTTTTTTCCAAGGTGCCTTTGGGTGGAGTTGAATCTCCAACCCTTTGGTTAACAGCCAAGTGTTAACTGTCTGTGCTACCCAGGGACTCTGCAACTGGGTTAAATTGTGAAATTCTCTGGCGAACCCTCTCTGATACTATTTGTCTAGGACTCTCCAAGTTATAACCACTCAGTCCTGGGAAAACTGGGACAAATAGTCACCCTAGCTTCTTAGAGAAGCACCTACCTTGATGCACCTTGAAAATGGAAGAATCCTTGAAGGTCTCCCTCATCTTCTTCTGGCCAAGGTGCTCCCTACCTGCTAAACTAGTTGTCTTAGACTGGGTTCTCTAGAGAAACAAGACCAATGAACCTTGTGTGTGTGTGTGTGTGTATTAATTTATCTCAAGGAAATGTAGAAGCTGGCAAGTCCCAAGTCTGTGTGCCAGACGTCAGGCTTCTCCTGACTCACACAGCTGCAGGGGCTGAAGAACCCATGATTAGCACCTTAGACAGTATGGGGCTGGCTCACAGGCTGTAGAGGCTAGCTAACTAAACCCAAGACTGGCAAGCTGCTAGCTCAAGTCCAAACAACCAGAGATGAGACAATGATGAGCCAGATACAGGATCCAGACTGAGCAAAAAGCCAGAGAGCTTTGCCAGAACATCCATATATATTGGATGTGGGGAACTCCCTTTCAAATGATTGGGTACTCATAGCTGATCTCATCATGGATATGATTACATTATATCAGACCTCATTGTGGGGGATGACAATATCATTACGTAACTGACAACTTCATAACTCCCAAACCACTGGGAATCATGGCCCAAACAAATTGACACATAACCCTAACTATCACACTAGCCTTCTCATCCATATGGAAAGAGGCACACAGAGGGCTTCTTGTCCCTGCTCCCCAGCATACATTCGCTTTCCTTTTTGTTTCTGGACAAGTGTCATTTTAAAAAGCAGTCATGGCAACAAGCCAGCAGGTCCTATAGCCAGAGGCAGATTACCCAATAATTACATGAAATTGTTCACTACAGATTACTAAGGAAGCACAAGTAAGCCTGTGCTTACCTTACTTAATCCAACACTGCCCACAGCATAATCCAAATGCTAGAGATGGAAACACTAAAGCTGGTCCTAGAAACCAGAGCAGAAAGAAACCATCAGCTGACAGAGTCACAGGGTAATAGACTAGAAGACGTATAGCATCACCATGGTAACCAGCCTCCAAAGGCCCCCAGCACCTGCTCCATTCTACACAAGATTTTCCCAAACAGGGATATTTCTTACTTCCTTGTTTTTCTTTTCAATAAAGATCTTAATTTTATTTCCCCTCATTTGTGCTTAATGTTCCAGCAGCAATTAGCTTCTCCTCAGCTCTTTGGGCCCCTCCATGTCTCTCCCAAACCATTTCTTCCCTTTCTCCCCATCCTTTCTTCTCTTCTGTCTATCTCCTCTGTTCTCTCTGCTGGCCCCACACTCTTCCTGCCCCCCACACACACTCCAGCAATGTTTCTATTCATCTTTCCTCTCCCAGAACTAAGCCCTCATCTGGGTTGTTTTATCTGCTATAGTTCTGATGGCCTAGTAAGTGTTGGTCTTCGCTCTGGGTGAGCTCCCTCCAAACCTCATGTCACATCCACTGTTCTGGTAGACACCCCTTCCCAGGCTGTGAGACACAGTACAGTAAAACCACTCCAGCACACAGAACAGATGAAGAGAAAGAAAGGCTCCAGGGTAGACAATAATAATTGTTGTTATTGTTGTTGTTATGTGCCGTCAAGTCAAACCAATAGTTATCATTTACTAAGTGTTTACTATGTGTCCTGTGCTAGAGTTTTACATCTATGATCACATTTAATTTTCATGACAACCCTGATGTCATCATAGTTATCATTTATTATCTCACATAACACATGGGGAAATAGAGGCCTAGACTTGTTTACACTTGTAAAAGGTCACACAGCTAGTAAATAGTAGAGCAAGGATTTAAACCCAGACTGTATAGCACTAAAGCCTGTCCCTTTCATAACTACTTTCAGAAGAGGTTTTTGTGGGAAGATGCTGTCCTGACTCATTGAAATGGGTCCAGGCAAATCCTTTACTAAACGTTATTTTAGGAGAAGGGTGCAGTCAATAAAAGATCCTGGAAAACAAGCCCATGACTTTCTGCGTAAGTCCATGAGAGTAGTGGAGCAGAAGGGGAGTGAGGGAGTTGAGGTTCACTCACTGTGAACCCCTTCTGTCTTCAGTTAATTGCTGCATTCACTCATTTTTTCATTTATTTAACATACATTGAGCAAGTATTTTTCCTGAATCAGACTTTGCTCAACCCATCCATAGGCAGCTGTATTATTGTAGACAGTGTTGGGCACCAAGGACCTTACTTATAAGGCCTAACTCTCCACGTGGCATCTCTGAGCCTCTATCAGGAAATAATAATGTTTGTGGGTTGATGAAAGCCAGGACAATGGAAGTGCCTAATATAGTGCTTGACATGGAGGGATCAACTTTATAGAGGCAAAATTATTCTTATCTGGGGAAGCTCCACCTGAAACAAAGGGGGGTGGTACTGAATTATCTCAGAGATAAGATGGGTCTGAGGATGCTGGATCCTCCTAAACTCTTCTAGGAGTGGGTTCTTTCAAAGCAGGATCCCATAGCTACCCACAGTACTTGCCTACTTGTCTGTTGGGGCAGGCAGCCTCCTCTTTCCAAATTGCTTATTTCTTATAGTTAAAGAGACCCCGTCCTCTGTAGAACACAACATTTGGTTCAGACACCAATCTCCTGTGCTGACAAGGTCTTTGGATAAAGAAAGGTACTGCTGAGGCAACATTATTATTATCATTACCATTATTATAATGGGACAATGTGTGCCCAGAATTGCAAGGGAAGGTGGGTTCCGTGTTCAGCTAGAAGATAAAGGCCTCACAGGACAGGGATTAAAGAAATGGTTTGAGGAAGGGGAGAGGCAAGAAATTCTAAGGAAATCCAGTCATTTCTGTCTCCCTCTCTTGCTCTTTCTTTTCTTCTCTACTCTCCTTCGCTCTCCTCAGCTCTCTTTTCGGAATATAATGAGTTACTGAATGAACAGTGGAGGAAGTAGCTTGTGTGTGCGTAATTTAGCTGACTTGTAGATTAATATAAAGGGACTCCCTCGGCCCTACTGCTGAGTCTTTGCTGCACAGTAGCAATAGGAAGATTAGATTGCTTGGACCTGTGCTCTTCTAAGCAGAACTCATTGGCTAACAGGCACAGTGCCGAGTGTAGGTGTGTACATGCATGTTTTGTGGAGAAGGCCACTGGAGAAATATCACAGAGCCCTAAGCAAAGGACTAGTTTGGGTTTTTGGTGGAAAGTAGCAATGTGATGGGAGAGTGGTTTGCTTGAGAGCTGAAGTTTCTCAGATCTAATCCAAGCTCTGTGCTAAATTGCCAGATCACCTTGAGCCTGTCATTTCACCCTCTTGGTCCCTTCTGTGGTCTTCAAAAGAAGAGGCTTGAAATCGAGCTCTAACATTCTACCCATTTCTGATGTTCTATGACTTGGTGAGGGAGCTCTGGTAGCATAGTGCCTAAGGCACTTGACTGCTAACCAGAACCACCAGCCACTCCTCGGAAGGAAGGTGGGGCAATCTACTTCCGTACTGATACTGCCTCGGAAACCCAAAGAGGGGTCGCTATGAGTCGGGGCCAACTCGACGGCACATAACAACAACAACAACATGACTTGGTGGTTTTGCATGAGATTTTCAGTACTCTGAGGAATGATAGCCCTTCTTCTTCCTTTGATCCCGGTAAGCCTCACCTCTTGACTTTTCATGTTTTCCCAAATTCTTCACCAAGGCAATATTTTTTGGGCACCAAATGGAAACCATGACAAAGCAGTTGAGGCTGCTGCCATACCTGCTCTTGGTACGGCTGGACCAAACCACTGCACGAAGACTTTTGATGGAACATGGGAATTGACTGCATTTCCTTCCAACTTAGCTCAGGGACAGGGCAGAGTTATAGAGGATTGATTGGTGGTGGGGACTTATAGAATAGAGAAGAATCAAGCCCTTTGGGAGGAAAAAAATCTCTGCTGTATTCATTTCATCCATAATTCATCTGATGGCTGAAAAAATCTCCTCACTAGGGTGGAGACACTTCACCACTAATCACAGTGAAGACTGATTTGAAAGAAAGTATTTATCATAAACTCACTGTCCCCTAACATTTAAAGACCCAGTTTGTTCTTGTTTGTCAAGTGGAGTTGGGCATGGGCCTACTTGGCTTTGTTTCCTGGTTTGATGGACAACTTGTGTGACTTTTGGGAAAAGGGTCTATTCCAAGGCTATGCTGTGTGGAACACAGGTGGAGAAAGTGCAATTTCCTTCTCAAAAGCCTCCAAAGTGACCTTTGATTCCTAGGAAAGCAAAACACTTGTCCTTTCTCTACTCTCCACTATCTTCCTCAAACCAGGGAGACCTATGAGGCAAGATCAAGTCCCGTAATGAATCAATCATTCTGTACTTCCTCCTCCCTCATTTTTCAAATGAAGGGACTGACTCTAACCCTTGCTGAGTATCAAAAAACTTCAGTTCATCTCTGGCAGATGACATTCTGACCATGCAGGTGAGTAGAGGTCTGAGTAGGTGCAGAACAGTAGAGAGGCCAGAGATTCAATATGGAATTGCATGAGAGACAGCCACCTAAACATTTCCTGGCCACTAACTACAAAAAGAAGCATAGTGTCATCTTCACTTCAATCTCTCTTATTGGTTGGTTTGATTTTTATCAACTTATAAATATAATATAGTTATATTTAGGAAAGGGAGCCCTGGTGGTGTAGTGGTTAAAGCACTCAGCTGCTAACCAATAGGTCAACAGTTTTAACCCACCAGCCACTCTGCAGGAGAAAGATTTAGCAGTCTGCTGCCATAAAGATTACAGCCTTGGAAACTCAATGGGGCAGTTCTATCCTGCCCTATAGGTCTCTATGAGTCAGAATCGACTCAATGACAGTGGGTTTGGTTTTGGTTTATATTTGGGAAAGTGGAAGTGGAATGAAGTGGAGGTATCAGGATGGGGCAGAAAAATACAGTATCATGAGGCTTCATTTTTCCATCTGTAAAATGGATCTCAAAAACCAAACTCACTGCCACCGCATCGATTCTGACTCACAGTGACCCGCATTGGGTTTCTGAGGTAATAAGTCTTTATGGAAGTAGATTGCTGCATCTTCCTTCCTCAGAGAAGCTGATGGGTTTGAACCACCAACCTTCTGGTTAGCAGTAAAATGCCTTCGGCACTACATCACCAGGAAGGACCAATAATAGCAGATTAGATTGAACCTAGGAGTTAAAGACATTGGAATATATCTAATAATTGTTATGAATCCCACCATCTTGGAACAAAGGATCTTCTCTACCTCTGACAATTTGTCAGCACTTGAATGCCAGAAATTTCCCACCACACACACACACACACACACACACACAGTGATTAATTAGAACTCCTTTCCTGTCTCCATAGGGATAGAGAATCCTCTTGGGGGAAGAGGGTGGACATATTTTTTAAACAGAGTCTATGATAGACTCAGTTCCCCACTAGAATTGAATCAATGCAATTAACATGAGCAGACTCCCCAGGCACTGGCCTTCTTATACTGATTAACAGTTTCTCCAGGATTTGGTCTCTGGTTGGAGGCTTGTCTCTTTAGTCTCTTTCTCTGGGCATCTTCAGATTGCTGCTAGTTGCTACTTGGTCTCAGCAAACTTCCTGCCAGAATCTGAGCCATCAAAAAAGAGCCATTTTCAATTCTCTCCCTCCAGGTAGCTGAGGACGAGCTGAGCTCCCCTGTCCTTGCTTCTGGTTTCCTCCTGGGTGCTTTTCTGAAGTGCTGAAATGTTCATCCTTACTGGGTAAACCTTCTAAATAGCTCTCTTCTATTCCATTCTACCATTCCATAGACCTGGTCTTCTACATGGAAAAGGATTTGGTCTCCCAAGTGCTTTTGCTTAAGGTGATGCAACTGAGCAGACTGCCCTGGCTTGGTGCCACCGCTTGCCTGAAAATGTCAAGACCTCAGCATCCTATTTGTCTCTCCTGAAACTGGACCATAATTGAGGCTGGTTGTACTGGGTTTGCGGTTGTGAAAGAGCACCTGCCTTTGACTCAGCAGTGGGCACACTGCTGTGGAAAGTGAGGGGATTATCAAACACGTGGGCTGTAATGCCTAGTAGAAAGGCAATGTGAAGGTTATAGAAAGAAACTGGACAATGGGCAGGAAAGAGAAGTCAGAGTTCTCAAAGCAACACTCTCTGTGTCTGATGATGATGTTGCTGACAGTGCAGGAGTGGGTGGCAGCAAAAGCTGGTGTGTGTGACCTGCTGAGGTCTGGAGTAGCCTGTTGTCTGATTAGCATCTCTGGTGATTCTTTAGGAGTGCCTGTCATTGATTAGAATCTGTCACCTTGGGCCATATGCAGCATAACTTTGCAAAATGAATTAACCCACTCTGTTCAATTTTGCACCTTACCTAGGGATTCCAATTATTCTGGGTAAGTGATTTGGTGAGATGGTCTTCCTTAAGTACAGTGTATGTAGGCTACTGACACAAATCAAAGAACAACGTGCACATGTAGTCAGGATGAAAAGGACAACTCATCACATGCCAACTTCCTCAGCCACAGTCACATTTACAGATAATAATTGCTGGCATCATCATCAGATTATCAGGGAGAGCTCTGCCTCTGTGTTTCTCTGATATACACACACACACATATATACTCTGAGGACAAACACTATAGGAGTGCAGGGCTAAGCTAGTGCATCATTTACAATGTTAAATTTATAATTGTTGGCATATAAAATTTCTTAGCTTAACTATAATTAGATGATTGGTGTCATTAATGCAAATCCACTTTCTGTGTAATTCTATATAGTTCACCAATCAAGTCTTCAGTGTCCAGGGTCCTATTGCAGCACTGAATTTATTCTTGGTAAAAACCATGAAAGAAATACTGACAAAAAAAAAAAAAAAAAAAACAGACAGGAAGACAGAAAGAAGGAAGGGAAGAGGGAAGGGAAAAAAACAGAAAGAAGAGGGAACAGAAGGAGGGAGGGATAAAGAGAGGGCAGGAGAGAGGGGGGGGGAGAGAGAGAGAGAGAGATACTAAATAACTGGAGACCACTTAGAGAAGCAATACAGCAAGAGTGCTGTTATTCCCACATAACTCTGCTAGCAAAAGCCCATGGCCATTGAGTCAATTCCAACTCAGCGACCCGTTTTTTAGGACAGAGAACTGCCTTGTATGGTTTCCAAGGCTGTAAATCTTTAGGGAAGCAGACTGCCTCATCTTTCTCCTGCAGAACGGCTGGCAGGTTTGAACCACTGACCTTTTGGTTAGCAGCCAAATGTTTTAACTACTATGCCACTAGAGCTCCTTTCTGCTGGTGAAGAGGGTACTTATTAGCAGTTAGAGACAAATATATATGCACCACCAGTGAGAATCATGGGACCTACTGTGTTCTGTTTAGGCTTGGATGATTTGAGGACAAGCTTCTTAGAAGGGTATCTAGCAGGTTATGACCTATGGGATATGACTAGCAGACAGCTTCTGGGGCAGATGGAAATGAAGCTCATTCCTCCCCCTCTGGAAAGTAGTCTCTCTCTCTCCCTTCCTCCCTCTCTCTCTCTTTCTGTCTCTCTCCCTCTTCTAGATCTTGTAATAAATGCCCTGTTACAATGCTGTGAGAGGCACTCAGCCCTGTGGTACTGCTGAGACTTGGCCATGCCGGAGCCTTCTTTGGGAAGGAATTATATTACTAGCCCACTAGAATGTAAGCTACATGAAGGCAAGGCCTTTGTCTACTTTCTTTACTGTTGTGTCTCTAGCACCTAGAACATCTGTCATATGATTTGCACTCAGTAAATATTGATTGATGCAGGCATGAATTAGTAGGAATAAGATCCATTCCACACAGTAAATGTTTATTCCATTTTCCAACTTCTGGTGCTATATATTATCCATGGGCTTCACAGCTTACACAGGATGGGCTGTCATAATCCCCAAATGAATGAAGTAAGATATTCAGGAGCATGATCACAAGAAGAAAAAAAAATCTACCTTTGAGGAGAGGTGTGACGTAATCCTATCATCTCCAAACAACAATGTTTCAGGGTTATGAGAACCGAAAGAAGAGCATCCATGCCAACTATGCGGGAACCTTAAGGAAACTCTTCTGCACACTTATAAATTACTCTCCAGACACTGATGGGATGAGTGAGGGTTCTGAATGTTCAGCAGGGGAGAAATGAAGTCTACCTGAGTGGCTGTTACTGCACCTTCCCAAGCTGGATTCCCACTTCTCTGTTGTCCTCTGGATACTGCACAGAAAGCTCAACAACAGAGCAGGACCACTGCTGAAGGGTGCTATCCTGGTGTTGATACGTGGTCTGTCTTTGGGGATCGGGAGAGCTCAATTAACCTCTCCGTGGGCCTTCCCAAGGTTAGACTCTCCAGGATTGTCCTGCAAAACCCACACCTGAGATACTTCATAAAAAGAAAGAAGCCAAATCTTTTAAACATTGGATTTGGACCAATCACTCTCCAAAAGTCAGAAGACCACTGAACATGTCTAATGTTCTGCTTCCTCACTCCAGCCTAATCTATGACTGTGACACTCCCATCACCACTGTCACCCCCACACAGGCTGTGCATCATCTCCTTAAGTCCGAGGGGCTAAAGGGCTTCCAACCTCTCTCTGCAATGCTCCCTTAATGCCAGAAGTTGAGCCCCCACTTTTGAGTAAACTATCACATCCTTGGAAATTGAAAATGACCCTGAAAAGAAAAACTCACACACAGCAAAAAGATGCAGGCTTGCTCCTTGGAGATCCAACTGAAACTCCCCAGTCCTCATCAGCAAAAATTTTAAAAGGCATCTGTCTTTTATTTCATCCCCCTCCCAACTTCTTACCCCAATGCTTCTGGAAAGTAGCTAAAGCTCTGGAAAATTCCTCAGTTTAGGGACAGAGCCTGCTTTTTGAGGTACCCTTGGCCCACTTTTTGCCTCAGTAAGTAGGATAGGCTATATGGAGTCCATACTATCCTGGGTAATTGCATTTGGGTCCAAGATGGTATGTCAAATGATTCTCACACTTAGCCCTCAAAATCTAGCCCAAGAAGCCATTGAATTTAAACAACACCCATCCCAATACAAGGAGGCTTGGTGGTACAAGAGTTGAGCACTTACCTACTAACCAAAATGTTGGCAGTTCGAACCCACACAGCGGCCCCATGGGAGGAAAAACCTGGCAATAAGCTCTTACAAAAATCATAGCCTACAAGACCCTATGGGGCAGTACTACTCTGTCACATGGGGTCCCTAGGAATAGAAATTGATTTGTTGGCACCTAACTACAACAGCATTCCAACACAGACTTCCCGCTCCTCAGACCGAGGTGTCAAGAAACCTCCTTGACAGGAGAGCGCAATTGCAATTTTCCCTGCGTAGGGCTGAAATGTGACAGACTCTTTCCTGAAATGAAACATTTATGGAAATATGCTTAATCCATTTTTAACAGCCAAGTAGTTTTTCATGACAAAATAATACCTTTTCATCCTGAAAAACACTTGGTGTATTATAGCTTCTACACATCTTCAGCTCTGAAATACAGGCAGTTTTCAGGTCAATGTGGCAGCCAGTCATGCCACAGGACAAGGGTGCGATACATTTTGGAACCTGGAGATTAACATACATCTTAGTTTCATAAAGAGAGCAATAAAAGGAAACAAGGTGAGTCTGGACACAAGTTGTACCCTTCTCAGACTAGAAGATACTGAGATCATCATCTTTAGAGAGTGTGGCTTCCAGTTGGTACAGGGGGCTTTTTGAATGGGCATCTCCTCTGCTTCTTGTCAATACCTAGCATCAGTTTCCCCAGTTCTTTGCCTCCCTTTCCTCCCTTCTTCACCTGAAAAGTCTGGATCCCCAGAACCCTTGAAAAGCTGTAGTTCTGCATCATGCCAGCCAGACATTTGGTCATTGCTGCAGCCTCTGGTAAGAAGAGACCTTTCATCCCAGGAGCCTGACCCTGCTATGCTCTCAGCACTCAGGGTTCCCATGGGGCACACAGGAGGTGAGACCTGAGACAATGGACTAGTCTCCAGGGGCCTATGCCTTCTATTAGCTGAGAATTCCAGAAGACTGAGTGTGAGGCCATAAGCCTACAGGGCAAGGGAATGAAAATCGGATCTTTATTTCTCCTTATTACCATTACCTCACTCTGGCCCTCTCTCCAAGTGTCAAGCTGATCATTCTTTGATGGAGAAAGAGCTATAGGGGCTTTTAACAATACTGAACTTGAGGAAGTGTCTCTGGATGTTCAGGATGCATCATTTAACAAACACTCACTACTTGCCTCTATTGTGCCATGCTCTGGGCTAGGCCATGGGTGGCCGATGTGTTTCTGCTGTCAGGAAGCTCCTGCTATAGTGGGGACTAGAGACAATTAAACCAGAAAGTGTAACAGAGTATAACCAGTGCTGTGAAGTGAGAAAGCAGGAGTCCTGTGGAAACACACTGGAGGGTCTCCTTACTGCAAACTTCATGGGGCAGGGGCTGAAGAGCGAAGAGTAAGAGCAATGGAAGAGTGTTTTGGGTTGAGAGAACAGTATGTGAAATTACCTGCGAGCTAGAGAGACAGGCTGGCAACTCTAGATGTATTCATGGGAGGAGCAGAGGCAGGGACCATGACATGAGTCAAACACAAGAGACAAGTGCTCACCAACCACTCCTTAGCTCCCCAACCTGGAACTCTGCCCTGGAGCTTCTGTAAGGCTCTCTTTGTGTTTCTGTCTCTGTTCAGGGAGTGGGGATTGGGACAATTAAGGGAAAAGAGGAAGGAGGATGGGCAGGTAAGAGGGCCACTAAAGATTCTATGGTGGCATAGCGCCTAAGGCACTTGACTGCTAACCAGAAGGCTGGCGCTTCAAACCCACCAGCCGCTCCTCAGAAGGAAGGTTGGGCAATCTACTTCCAGAAGGAAGGTTGGGCGATCTACTTCTGTAGAGATACTGCCTTGGAAACCCAAGGAGGGGTCGGATCCGACTGGAGGGCAGTGAGGTGTTTTTTGTTTTGTTTTGTGTTGTTAAGATTCTTTAAGATCCTTAGTAGTTAGCACTTACTGGGCATATAGATGCTATTTGAGACTTGTAATGACCCCAGTCCCAATTCCAAAAGCCCAGTTTCCCCATCAATATTTTAGTGTGTGTTCTTTATTATTCCCTTGTTTTCCTTTCATTTGTGGTTTGAAAATTCCTGTTTAATAACAATACAGCCAGAAGGGAGACACAGCACAAATTCCACCCATCATTGCCTTGTTACTAATCCCTCTAAACCACCAATGGGTCCTGTACAAGGGCTTCTGGTGCCCACAAATTTGTCTCTGGAAAGGTTAGGGGAGGCTGCAGTTTGCTCTGGAATTGGCCCATGTGAAGTGGCACAGACCCTTTCTGAGCACACACTCAGAACTCAGCAGAGCTGGCATGAGTTTCCACTGAAGAGGAAATGAAAGCCCTTGGCTTCTCACTGTTGTAATTTAGGGGGAGAGAGTGAGACAGAGAAAATGGGGATGAAGATAAAGTGAGTGGGAAAGAAAAGGGGAGAGAAACACAGAAGGTGAGACACAGAGAAGAAACCAGGAGGGATAGATTAGCAGCCATGGGGAGGGAGATGGAGGAAGGATAGATGAAGGAAAGCTTCAGGGAGAGAGGGTAAGAAAGGAAGAGAGCTGAGAAAGAGGAGGGAAAAGCGGAGGGAGGGAGGGAGAGACACTGGGCAAGTTCCAGAGCTGTTTAGACGATGCAGGGGGAAAGTTTGGGGAAGGGTTTGGCAGGAGAAAAGGGAGCAGCTGCTGCACCTGGATGTTTCAAGCAAATGGCAGAAGGCAGTGAAGAGGTGAGCCCTCCTTCCCTGCTTCCCTCCTCCATCCAGGGCTGAGGGCCACTGGGGCTTTTCTACAGGAAAGATGCTACTCTGGGGCTCTCCCTGAGGTTAGGTCTCTGTTGTTTGCCACCCTCCATCCACGGAAGCCTACAAAGCCTGCTGTGTCCCAGCCCTGCCCTGCCCCTGCCAGCGACACCTCTCTCTTCCCTTGAGCCAGGGTGGGGAAAGGGAGCTGGGGAGGAGGGATTTCTAGAGTTACACAGGGCAGACCAGCCTCCCCAGAGATGACCTGAGGGAGGAAAGCAGGCAGGGGTGGGGAACAAATGTGCGGCTATAAGGATGAAGGGGATAGGGGCAGGCAGACTGACAGATGGACCGGCAGATTGACAAGCAGGCCAACCACATGGGAGGAGGGCTTCTAAGTTTCTCTGTACCATGGATGTGCCTCCAATGTGCCTCTGTCCAGAGGGTTAGGAGAAAGTTATCCCTGCTCACGGCCTCCTCCTCCACTCCCTTCTCTGCCTCCTCCTCCTCTCAGACCTGAATCTGGTCAGCTTGACAATACCCAGTGGCTCTCCGCCTAAACCCTTCTTAGGTCTTTTATCCCCCTTGTAAAAATCTTTAGGGCTTGACTCTTTGGCCCCAATTGGGCTCCGAGCTAAAAGGAAAACTGGTGGAGAGGGGAAGCAGGGCAGCCTGCGAGGACTCCTCCCGCTGGAGAGTTCCACGCTGGACAGAGCACCTCCGGCCCTCCAGGAGCAGCAGCGGCAGCCCAAGCTCCTCCCCCGGCACACGGACACGCTTTGGAACCCCACTCCAGCTGCCAGCGACTGTGCCTTTAAATTGCTGCTTTTGGAGGGTGCATCTGGGGGGAGGTGGGAGGGAGGGAAAACATCTTCCTACCAGTCTCCCTCCTCCATCCCCTCCAAGATCCTCCAGGGTTTGGAGAATGAGTGCTGCCCAAAAAGCATCTCTTTCAGCTCCCCAGCCCGCTGAGGCCCTCCAAAGCCTCAGGCAAGTCCAAGCAGGAGCCGGTAGGGTTATCTGTGTCAGGATCATTTCCAGAGGAATAATTCTGGCCCCTGACTGGTAAAGACAGGGCAGAGGAAAAGAGAGCAGAAGAAGAGAGAGAGCGCGTGCAACTCCCAGCCCGGCTGGCCCCGCAGGCTCCGAGCTGAGCAGCCCAAGTTGGAGGAAGGCTCTATACTTTTGCTGTTCCCGCTGGGATATCCCCCTCACCTTGGCAGCCGGGCTGAGGAAGGTCTCCACGGTCCCCGCGGAATGACAGCTCTTGTTCCAGTAACCCTCTCCTTCCTTCTCCTCTGGACCCTGCCAGGGCAGGTCCTCCTCAGGTGAGCTGAGTGGGGGTTCTAAGAAGGTGGTGCATGCGGAACACTGGAGTCTCCTGGCCAGAAGCGGCCAGGGGCACCTAGCAGTTTCCCTTAAGTTTACAAAAGACCACAGTCTGAGGGGCTCCAGGGGAGGACAGCTCCTCTCCAATCAGGACCCAGGAGTTTTCCATTGGGCATGTCAAGGCCGGTGTTAGTGGAAAGGTTTCTGCATGGGTGGGAGCTTCTGAGTAGGGGGTAGGTAGGTAGCTGAACCCAGAAAGGGATGCCAACTGTCCCGTTACCCAACTCTGTCTCCCTACCAGATTGGGTACGCTGCTCAGCTCCCTAAAAATGACAGCAACGTCTGTCAGCTGCCTGCCTGGGAGGCTTCAAGTAGCCAGGATTTACCTGAAGACATGAGGATGGAGCTAAGGTGGCCAAGCCTTGGCCCTCTGCAATCACCCTGCCTGTGCATGCACAGTTACTAAGTGTCCCTGAAGGGGCACTAAGTTGCAGTCATTCCCTTGGCTTGGAGGCAATACATGTTTTGCCCCCTCCCCTCCCAATGTCCCATACCTTCCCACATTCTCATTAGACCAGGAGCCAGCGTAGGTTGACAGAATGAGCTGAGCAAGAAAAATGGCTGTGGCCTGGGCTGAACTGGTCATAAGAGTAGGGGGTGGGGTGACTATCATCAGGACATCCTGCCCCTCCTCTGAATTCAAGAAGCACGCCAGGGGTGCCTGCCTCTGAGGAACCTCCTGTCCCAGTGTCCACAGACACCTTGGCTGGCAGGCAGGCAGGCAGGGATGCAATGTGAGGCAGGAAACTTCTTAAGAGTGATACGCAGTGCAAAGTGGAATGACAGCTCAGCTGGAGTTGATAGGAGGAAGCAGGAAAAAGGGGGCACCCAGCTGGGGCTTGCTAGCCCTCCTGGAGGGAAGGCTGCCTCACTGATACAAGCTCCCCACTGCAGTATCCCTATTTGGCTTGGAGGCCAGAGGCAGTCAGAGCAGGAAGGGCCCTTGGAGTCCGAGTCCTTCATCATACAGGTGGAAACCAGGGCCTAGAGAGGGGGATTGATCTGTCCAAGGTCACTCAGGTACTCAATGGCAGAGTCAGAGTTCTCCCCCTAGCCCACCCCAAGACTTTGTTTGCTAAAGCAGGATTTTCAGGTCTGGAGCCTCCCAGGTCCTGCCAGTATTTGGGGCTTTCCAGGAATGAAAAGGAAGAAAGAGTGGTTGCCACGACTCTGCTCTCAGGTTGTCAGACAAGGCAGCCCCAGAAGAAAGGGGCTGCAACAGGGCCTGGGGCCCAAGACTGCTGGACTCACAGTCTATCTCAGGGTCCTGGGGCTGGGGCTAACAGGACAGGTGACCTGAGCTTGAGGCTGAGGACAGTGGCTGCTCCACGTGGCCTCCAGGCGGGCGGGCAGGTGGCCAGCAGCAGCTGCAGCAGCACCTGGCCAGTGTGGACACCCTGTGGTGAAGCCACCAACTTCTGCTTGCTCCAGCACCATCACAAGCCTCCTTGGATTTTCAGAGCCTGTCTAGGCCACCTGCTCTGGCAGCCCAGGCCTGCTGCCCTACCTGGGGCCAGGGTGGCCTCTGTCCCCAGGGGAAGGGCTTCCTCCTATGTAGCTAATTCAAGGAGGTAGTACTCTAGGCAAGGAGGAACTGTCACTGACCTTCCCTCACTCTGGATTAGCAGCCCACCCTGGACTACTTCCATCATGTATTGGATAGATGGACTTAGTTTTGAAGTCCAGTAGCCCTGGGTTCGAATCTTGATATTACCACTTACTGGCTGTATTATCCTGAACAAGTGACTTCACCTCAGTGACCCTCCGTCTCTTCATCTACATAATGAGAATGATAATGATATTTATCTGAGAAGATTGATGTGGAAAGTAACACAACAGCATGAGTAAAGTGCACCTTAAATAGCAGGGTGCCTTAGCTATTTTTATTAATCTATCGGTCACTGGCTGGTGCATGAACTTGCTGGGAAGGAGGGGCCCACTGGCTCAGAGGAGACTAGGACCCAGAAGGACAGCACTCATCCTGCTTCCTAGCCTTATGGTGCAGTGGCAGCAGTGGTGGTGGTGGAGCTGACTCTAGTGCCTGCCGCAGTGATCATGGCAGGATGGAGCAGGAGGCAAATGGCCCAGCCGGGAGAACCGACTAAGCTCTGCCCTGAGCCCCATCCTAATCCTCAAGGTTTGGCTGAGCCCCTGGTCCATGGTCTATCTGTTGGCTGGTAAGCAGGTAAGCAGGCATATGGAAGGGGCCTTTGCTGCTCTGAGATGGAACAGACTAATCGGGGAGAAAGGGACTGGCTTCTAGGTTAGGCTCCCTCCTCAAAGTCAAGCTGTTAGGGAAAAGATGAGAGCTGACCTTCTTAGCATGGCCACCCTGCTGGGAGGCTTTCCCGTGCTCCTAGGGCCCTGCTTCTCCACCTAATTCCTTGTCAAAATGAATTCACTTGCCGGCACCTGCCACAATCCTGAACTAAGGTCCAGCTCACAACAGAGCTTCCTGCTGGAGCAAGTGCCGGAAGCCAAGCCTCTCTCCCCAGAAGCGGAGTCCTAGATCCTAAACACCCCAGCATGAAGCCTAAGCAACTGATATCAACTCTCAGGGATGCAGGTTGTCCAAGAGCGCCTCTCATTCTTGGATAGGCCAGACGGGCAAAATGTTGCAGCAGCCATATTATTTCTAGTGAGACGTCACTCTTCTCTGAAGGCTTTCAAGGCACCTTCAGAAAGAGAACACTGGATGAGGCTTCAGCCCTGGTTTTGTGTCCTGACCCTGCCACTCACTAGTCTGAGACTTTGGACAAGTCTCTCCTCCTTTGGAAGCTTCAGTCTTCTCATTTGTAAAATGAAATACCAGCTCTCATCCGTATCACTTTGAGAACTGTGAGGGTAAAAAAGATATAATATATATCAAAGCACTTTACTATGTCAAACTGGTGCACTCCACTATAGGGTTATGGCTCTTTCTGTTCTCTTTTGGGAAATGAGCACCCAGACACCCATCCTCTCCTATCTTCCTGCCTGATCAGGAGAGATCAACCAGAGGTCAGTAGGGATGGAGGCGGAGGGCTCTGTGACAAATGTAAAATACAACTGGTCTCAGATGTCTTTATCTCTCTGTTCAGGGTGGCCTTGGGTAAAGAAGAAGTCAAATCTGAGACCAAGGGTGTTACACAGCCCATGTCCCCCTCTGATTTTCTGGACAAGCTTATGGGGCGAACATCTGGATATGATGCTAGGATTCGGCCCAATTTTAAAGGTAAGAAACATTCATCCTACCACAAATAAAGCCTTCCCCAGCCCAGCCCCTATTTCCTGCCCCAAGGAAAGAAGGCCAGAGGAACAAAGCTAGCTCTTATAGCTCAGGAGCCACCCTTCCCCATTGCTCCTGGGGCCTATGTAGCTGGCACTTCCTTCTCCCTGGTCTGAAGCTCTGGAAGGAGGAGTCCTGGGATCTGCTACCAGCCTGCTGGAATACTCTGCCAATGGGCTATGCTTTGCTGCCTCTAGGCCCACCCGTGAACGTGACCTGCAATATCTTCATCAACAGTTTTGGCTCTGTCACCGAGACCACTATGGTAAGGGATCTCTCTGTTCCTTGTTTCCACTCTAGGGTGAATGGGAGAAGCCCATCAGATAGCAAGCATCTCCTGCTCCTACTTCCCTCTCCTTTGTGGTCATAGCAAAAGTCATGGAATGTCTGAAGTTAGTCACTCAGAGGTCATCTTCCCCAAGCCCCAGTCTTATGTAGCTAAAGACAGACAAGCCTAAGCAGCAGCTAGTCAAATATGTGAGGTTTCTTGGTGTAGAGTACAGGCTTTGGAATCAGAGAATCCCAGGTTAAAATCCTGGTTCTACCATATAATAGTTGTGTGACCTTAGGGGGGTTATTTAAATTTCTCTTTGTTTCAGTTTCCTCATCTATAAAATAGGGAACATAACAGCACCCTCTTCATAGAGTTGGTGTGAAATTTAGATGAGAGATCATATAAAGAAAGTGCTTAGCAGAGAACTTAACACATAGGGAGTGTTTAATAAATGTCTTATTCCCTCCCATCTTTGCCACATCAGCCCAAGGCAAGTCCATTCTGCAGTGGAAAATGCCCATAGCCCCTGAAACGTGCTCCTAATATTTCTTCGTCATGGCCCTCCTGCCCGTGTAGGTTTGCTGGGCCCCTGGGGATAGCACCACCACTCATGGGCCCATTTCTGCCCCTTCCCAGGACTACCGGGTGAATGTCTTCTTGCGGCAGCAGTGGAATGACCCACGCCTGGCCTATCGAGAGTATCCTGATGACTCACTGGACCTTGATCCCTCCATGCTGGACTCCATCTGGAAGCCAGACCTGTTTTTTGCTAATGAGAAAGGGGCCAACTTCCATGAGGTGACCACAGACAACAAGTTACTGCGCATCTTCAAGAATGGGAATGTGCTCTACAGCATCAGGTGCACCTGATGAATAGCCAGGAGGGTTTGGAGCAAGGGGAAGAAGCCAACTTGAGGTTGATGGGTGAGAAGAGGGTTCCCTCTGTTGTGGGGGGCCCCAGAAGCCAATGACACATCTTTCTTATTGTCCTCACCAGGCTGACTCTCATTTTGTCCTGCCCAATGGACCTCAAGAACTTCCCTATGGACATCCAGACCTGCACAATGCAGCTGGAGAGCTGTAAGTGTCTCTAGAGAGTTGTAGGACAAGGAATACCAGCTAGTTAATCCCATCCCATGATATTCCAGATAAGAAAAGGGAAACCCAAAATGGGGAGGGACTTACCTGAGGGAACACAGTCAATTCTTGGCACAGATGAGACTAAGAGCCAGGGCTTTCTAACACCCAGCACAATGTGTTTTTCCATCTCTATGCTATTTGCTAGTCTGGCTGTTCCACATGCTGGGGAATGGGACAGTGCCAGACTTACACACACATATGTTTGTGCTTGTTGTGGGAAATTTAAGAGATATCTCCCCTGCCCAAATATATGTTCCCTCTGACAGTACCTGAAGTAGTTCTTCCCTTAGTCTACCTGAATTAAGACATTAAAGATTCCTATAAAAATGCCAATGTTGGTAGGAAGGGGAGACTCTCTGATCCTCGATTATCCATGAACACAAATTACATTTGCAGAGAGTTTGGAGAAGACAGTTCTAAGCATAGGACAGTGTCCAGGGTAGAGCTGTCAGCAAAGGGCTGTGCTATGGCAAGAGTGCCAGCCTGAAGGAACTTCTCAAGGTACAAAGGTGGCAAGGGATGAAAAGAGTAGACTATCACCTATTTCCACTCCTGCTCCATCTCCTGGGTGAATTGTGACTGTGAGATCAGGAGACAGCCACTTGATCCTCAGAGAAAGATTTAAAGCTTTTTATTACAATAATA
>NW_006922261.1:196093-206440 GCF_000298275.1 Orycteropus afer afer | reverse complement strand
ATATTCTATGTGGTCAGCTCTTTTGAGTTCATAAACCACTTTCACATCCATGTTCCCATTACCTCCTCACAACAACTCCAAAAAGTGGGGAGAGCAGTTACTCTTAGTCTCATTTCACAGATGAGGAAGTGACTTGCCCTAAGTCACACAGCTACTCTAGGTCAAAGCCCTACACTGGACATCTGCTCTCATTTCTACCTGACATGCCTGAATACAGTCATAATGTGACTGCTAGCTATCTGTAAGCAACTTGGCATGTTCAGATGTTAGCTCTCAATTTGCCCCAATTCAAGGCCCTGAATAGGAGTCTGTGGTGTGTCCATTGCCCCATGCATGACTAGCAAGATATAAATAAATAGCTCTCCCCTCCCCAGGGTAAAGTGGCAAAAGCCCTGGTTCTGAGCCTGGCACAGCTCAAGACATGTGGTTGGCACACATGCTTACTCCCCTGGGTTTGAAATATGGCAGAAGCTTCCCAGCTGGGTTCCTTGGCATTTTTCCAACCCTCTTGACCTTCTTTCTAGGTCCATCAGGATAATTTCTTCTTAGACGTCTCTCAAGCTTTAGAACTGGGTAGGAGAGGGATCTGAAATATTCCTAATTTACCCAGTGAGGGATGGGCCCATAAGACAGTTGGCCAAATCTACCTGTCCAAGATGAACCTGAAGATCCTGAAGCCCAGGCCTTACTCCTCATCTGGTCTTTCCTGCCAGTTCTCACCCAACTCCCAACCCCTACCCAGCACCCACACTCTGCAGCCCTCTGCCATCTCTGTCACTTTCAGTTGGCTACACCATGAATGACCTCGTGTTTGAGTGGCTGGAAGATGCTCCTGCTGTCCAAGTGGCTGAGGGGCTGACTCTGCCCCAGTTTATCTTGCGGGATGAGAAGGATCTAGGCTATTGTACCAAGTACTACAACACAGGTAAAAATCCAGGATCATTGCTGGCCTCCAGATGGGAGGGAAGGGATCAAGGAAGTCAGCCTTTATTGAAATTCCAATCTGTGCCACATATGGTTTTAAGTGCTTCATATAGTTTATCTCACTTCATAGACATAGCAACCCTATGTAGTAGGGATTTTCAGTCCCATTTTTCAGAATGGGGAAATTGATGTCTTAAGAGGTTAAATGAATGATCCAAATCACAAAGTTAGTAAATAGTAGATTCAGAATTCCAATCCAGGTCTGTCTAATTCCCTGGCACATGCCACAGAGCAAATGGGCTTGTGCCAGTGAGTGGCACCGAGTGTCACACCTTGCCTGGGGCCAACTTAGTATAGAAGTTGGGGAATCCACATCTGGGAGTAGTCAATGGCTATACTGAACAAGGAGGGAACAGAGTCCAGAGCTCTGACCAGCCTACTGTCCACACCTCCTACCACCTCTACCACTGCCCAGCCCTCATGAACTGGCTTGTTTTTCCAGGTGGGAGACATGAGCCAGAAAGTGTAAAGGGCTGTTTTTCCAACCTGAGCATCTGCCTCCTACAACTCCCTTCCCTTCTATATTTCCTCTGGTAACTTGTCTTCTAGGATCTATGACCCTCAGAGGAGGCAACAGGCTGAAGAGGGGAGACTCTAGGTTCCTTCTGTTATATTCTGATATGCTTTGGGTGCTGCTTTCTAAATATGCATGTGCGTGCATCTGGGGATGCAGAGAGGGTGGAGAGAAATGACATATTGAATTTAGAAAAGTCAGGTAGGAGTGGAAATTGATACCTTTTTTTGGGGAAAATGGAAATATGTATACAGGTTAATGGTTTTCAAACTTTGATGTGTATTATATCCCCCTGGGGAGCCTGTTAAAATGTTGATTCTTACCTCTCAGAGATCTTGACTACATGCGTATGGAGTGATACTCAGGATCTGCATTTTAACAAGTATTTAGAGGATTCTAATGCAGGTGTTACAGAGATCATATTTTGAGAAACTTTAGTCTGGAAGCTAAAATTTTTTCTGACCTGTTAATCCAAGAATACCACTCCTTGGAACTTAGTATAAAGAAATGATCCAAAATATCAAGTTGACTTTAGACTCCAAGATGGCTCCTAGCCCATTGTTTATACTAGCAAAAACTTGAAATTGTTCTAAATATCCACCAATAGGGCAGAGGTTAAGTGAATTACATAGTGCATCTGCTTGACAGAATTTTATACAGACATTTGGAAGGATGATTGCAAGGAGTCTATATCAACAAGGGAAAGCTTGAGTGAAAAAGGGTAAAATTCAAAGTTGTACACACAGAATAATTATATTGAGATAAAAGAAGCAAACAAGCAAAAATGTGTTTTAAAAACCTGAAAGGAAATAGCACTCTATATTTCTGAAATAATGTTTTACAATGGGTAAGAGAAGTAACTTTGGAGTCAGATAGAACTGAGTTTTAATTTTGGCTCCACCCTGTACTAGTTGAATAATCTTGAAAAGCACAGCTTAACGTCTTTGAGCCTCAGTATCTATAAAATGGGAGATACTATTATCAAAGAGTGGTTGAGGGATTAAATGAGATAACGTGTGGCATTTTGTAGGGGCTTGCTAAATGTGAGCAATGAAAGTTATTATTCCTTTCTACTCATGTGTTCTATACAGATAGTCCCCGACTTACGACGGGGTTCCATTCCAACAACTCTGTCGTAAGTCGGTTCTGACGTAAGTCAAATACCTCTTTTTTTTTTTCCCTAGTTTTCATTATTGTTGCCTTTTACTATCATAAGGCTTTCACTGGCCAATTTTTTCAAGAGTAGATCACCAGGTCCCTCTTCCCAAACTATCTTCGTCTTCCCAGTCTTTCTCTGTCTTAGCAAACATGTCACTTTGAAGACTAAGGTGCACCTGACTCACACCATGTTATTTTCAATCACTTCATATGCATGTGAAAGCTGGATAATGAATAAGGAAGACCAAAGAATTGATGCCTTTGAATTATGGCATTAGAAAAGAATATTGAATGTACCATGAGCTTGCTAGAAGATCAAACAAGTATGTCCTGGAAAAAGTACAGCCAGAATACTCCTTAAAAGTCTCATGTACTTTGGACATGTTATCAGGAGGGACCAGACCCTGGAGAAGGACATCATGCTTAGAAAAGTAGAGGGTCACTGAAAAAGAGGAAGACCCTCAATGAGATGGATTGAACAGTGGCTGTGACTATGGACTCAAGCATAGCAATGAATTGTAAGGATGGCACAGGACCGGGCAGTGTTTCATTCTGTTGTATATAGGGTTGCTATGAGTTGGAACCGACTCAACAGCATTTAACAACACCAACATTATCAGTATAATTACAAATCCAATCTCAATTTCTCTTTTGGAGTTGGAAACATTATATTATAAACATTTGTAGTGAATACCTGAGAGTGATAACATCAGCAAATCATGGGCAGCTACAGCATGTAGTACAAAAAAAAAAAAAAAAGATGGTCATAAGTGCAGTTTATTGTAACTTGAATATGTCTTAAGTCAGTGACTACCTGTTAACAAGTGTTAATTTTGTGATTAAAAACAAAATTGCTGTTCCTGGGGGTTGCAAATAGTTAACACACACAGCTGCTAACCAAAAGGTTGGAGGTTCGAGTCCACCCAGAGTTGCCAAGGAAGAAAGGCCTGGTGATCTACTTTCTGGGGAAAAAAAAATTCAACCATTGAAAACCCTACAGAGCACAGTTCTACTCTGACACACATGGGGTCTCCACAAGTCAGGGCTGGCTCTACAGCAACTGGTTACCACATTGCAAGAGGAAAACAAAACTATTACCAAAAAAAAAAGAAAAGAAAAAGAAAAAGAAAGAAAGAAAGGGAAGAACATATGGGTATTTAGCAAAGGCATGCCATGGCAAGAAGCCCAGGAAAGGATTGAAGTGGAGTGGACTCAGGGAACAGTAAGCGATCACAGTAAGCAATACAACAGTAAGCGATACAACATATCAAAGCCACAATCAGTCATTGGTGGAATCACTGGCCTTAAGGAATCAGGGAGGCCTAATAAGAGTGAAGCAAAGCTCGAATAAAATAATAATATACACATCCTCCTCTATTTGCTTTGGTTATCCTAAGCCTCTGCTTCTGGGAAAGACTCTGGAGGAGTGTTTTCTTGGCCTGGGGCTGTGGGAAGTCTAGGAAAGTGAAGATGGCTGTCAGGGGAGGCCGAGCATTCGTACTTGTGCTTGGGGCCAATGTGCTTTTGGTTGGTGAATTGAATGCTGCTGCCTGATGCTTTGTGAGAACCCGCTGCCACTGTCCAGAGCTGGTCTCTGTCGGGCATTGTTTCCGGATGTTTGCTATCTGGCTGTTCTCACTTGCTCAAGACACAGGCAGCATTTATCCCAGTGAACTGTTATTGCTGAAGACCTTCTAGGGTACCAGCAAGTGCAAGCAAGGCTGCTGAGATCTGAGTGGATCCTTAGCTAATTGCTTTGTTAATAATGATAACAATAGTAACAGTTAACCTCTGTGCTCAGCTCCTCAAATACACTGTCTCATCTAAGTCTTACCAACAGCCCAGTGATGGAGGTGATACCATTATTACTCTGCTTTCCAGACAAGGGAACTGAAGCTCAGAAAGCTTGAGTGTTTAGCCTGTAGTCACAGAGCTAGTGAGTAGAAGTTTCAGGGTTGAAACCCAGGCAATCTGGCTCCAGAATTCTTCTGCTTTTAATCCTCTTGCTGTACTGTCCCATGGACGGCCTTCTGCTGGAAGTGAAAGTGATGAGAGCTAGAGGTCAAGTCCTTGATGGTTACACTGAAAGCTTCCTCAGTACATATCTACCTGGGGCTGTTTGAAAAGGGACTTTGATTGGCCCGACTGAGATGACCAGAGGTAGGACATCAGAGATAAGGCTGATAAGTCCTGACCCCTTAGGCTCAGCTGCAGGCTGGGAACCTGAGACCTGATACCTCACCTCTTTCCTTGTAGGGAAATTTACCTGCATCGAGGTGAAGTTTCACCTGGAGCGGCAGATGGGCTACTATCTGATTCAGATGTACATCCCCAGCCTACTCATCGTCATCCTGTCCTGGGTCTCCTTCTGGATCAACATGGATGCCGCCCCTGCCCGTGTGGGTCTGGGCATCACCACCGTGCTTACCATGACAACCCAGAGCTCTGGCTCTCGGGCCTCTTTGCCCAAGGTGAAGAGACATGCAAGGAACTTGCTTGCCATAGAGCCCCCCATTTCCCATTCACCCCCTGCTCCCTCATAGTCCCCATTTACCTTGGATATAAGGTTGAAAAGAGCTCTTGAGCAAGAGCAGGTGTCCTGCATTCTTTCTTCCCCCACAACATATGGAGGCTGGAGTTAGGGACGCTGTCTGGCTAGAGGAATAGAGGCGATGCCTGACTTACTTTTGACTTCCTTCAGGAACTCCTTCCTTCAGGTTCAAGATCAAAGGAACCTTAATGAGTAGTTCCCACACTCTTATGGTACAGATGAGGCAAATACAACCCAAAGAGGTAGGCTGACTTGTTCAAGGTCACACCACACAAGAAACAATAGAAGAAATACCAGGATTTTGAACTGACTTGTGTCCTCTTAATATGTCCAAAATCAGATACTATGATAAAGTTTCTAGAGACTGTGTCCATTTTCTGGTATGATAAAATTTTGAGGTAGCAAATAGCAATTAAAGTGAGTGAGCTCTGATCAGCTGGGGCCTGGTGATGTTTTTGATTACTCAGAGAGATTTGTGCTGATGGGATTGGCCTAGGATCTCCCTGCCTAATATCTTCATGTACAGAACTTAGAGGTCACCTCAAAGTCCTTATAGTCAGCAAGGCTCTGAGAAAATCAGGGATCAGGGCCTTTCATTCATTCAGTAATTATTTATTGAGCATGTTCCATGTACCAGACACTGTATTGGGCCATGGGGAAATAATGGGAAGTAAACCCAACACAGTTCCTATGGATCTTAGAGTGAATAGGTTCCTTCTTGCTCTGTTGATTGGGAAGCAGGCCTTGTGATCTCCCATCTCTGTTCCATAAGAACAGTTTTACTAGGGACTTAGGGGAAATCTGGGACATCTGTGGTGAATTTATAGTGGTTAAAAGTACAGAGTAGGAGATACGAAATCAAACAGATTTCAGTTTAAGTCCCAGCTTCATTGACCTTAGGGAATAAGAATATCACCTCTTCCATAGGGTTGTTGTAAAAAATAAATAAGATAACGTATTAGCAAAGCAAATAGTAGTTGGCTCATAATAACTGCTCAATAAATGTTAGCTATCTGTTGTTATTAGTAGTGGTCAGTTGTTATTGAATGATGGACTTGGGGCTAAAATAGCTGGTGTCATTTCCAATGATCTCTGAGTTGCTGGGAAACCTTTGAGGTGGCCCAAAGCCCCATAGGGATAAGTGATGACAGAGCTTATATTAGGATCAAGAGTTCCAGGAAAAGCTGTCACGTTTCATTTCTTGTAAATGTGTTTCCTAGGTGTACAAAGATATTGATGAGGCTCTGAGTGGTAGGCTAAGCTTGCACAATGACTACAGGGCCAGGCTGGGCTGTGATGGCTGTGTTGTGCTAGTGGCTTTGTATTGAGACCAAAGGCAGAAAAGCAGTTCAGACATAAGAACCCTGCCCTAGTTTACTGCCACTGCCACGCATGAAGGAGATTCTTTTCTTACTCAGGAAAGTGCAGCAGTGTGTGCCTTATTCTTGCCAAGAGAACTTCCTTTTCCAGTGCCCTCCTGTGAACAAGTACAATCCATCTGCTCCTAGGAAACACTTGGTTTCCAACATTTGGAAAAAATTAATTTGATTGGAAGGTTGTTTGTTTTGCAGCATCTGATGCCTTCTCTTCAGAGACCTTTTCATAGCCTCATTGGCCAGTAAGCAAAATACCCAGGCACGTATTCCAAACTAAACAGCCTCACAGGGCAAAAGTCTGAGAAAGCCATGGAGCTTCTGTTCACTCTTGAGTTGTGAAATACTAGGTTTTGTGGGAGGCCTAAGGAAAGAAATGGAGCCATGTCAGGAGCTTCTGGAAGCTACTCCTTTCCTACCCCCAATACAACTCCAGTGCCTGGAGAAGAGAGGAAGTAGAACCTTGTAAGGGAGTTTAGCTGAGATGGTCATTCCCCATGCTCCCAGATAACCATTCCTTCTCTGCCCCCTATAGGGATCTCAAAGGCACTGATCACTGCTTCTTCTCCAGGCCCTTGATCTACACAACTGCAGGTGGCTCAGAGCAGGATGGAAGCACTAAATACAGGTTTCTACCAGAGACTGGCAGATTAGACCTAAAATTTCACAGGGAAGAGGGATCCAATTCTCTCTAAACCCTATCATCTATATGGCCCATAACGCTTGGGGCAAGTAGTGGTGAGGAAGGCAAAGAGAGCAAGAAGAAGCCAGCAGGGATAAGCACATTGCCAATCCATCCATCCATCCATTAATTCATTCAACAAATATTTACTATATTTCAGGCACTCAGTTAGGCACTGGGGAAAGAAAAGTGAACAAGATAGAAACAGTTTCTGCCATCTTAGAGCTCATAGTCTCGTGGAGAAAACAGCCTGGTGTATGTGATGGTTGCTAAAAAGGCATAGGTAACCTGGGTACATATAGTAGGGACAGCCAGTCTAGACAGGGAGAATAAGGGAGGGCTTCCCAGAGGATGTGGTATTTAACATGAAACTGAAGGATAAATAAAAGTTATCCAGGAGAAAGGGAGAGAGAGAGAGCTTGAGTCCTTGGGGAACTACCGAAATAATTAATCATGGCAGGGTCACAGATTGCAAGAGGAGAGATGAGGAAGAGGTAGTCAGGGACTAGATGTCATGCTACAGTGAGTAAAGACTGTATCATAAAGATAATGGAGAGCCACTTAAGGGTTATAAGCAAGGGAGTGGTATTATAACATTTCTAATTTGAAAACAAAACTTTGACTTCTGTTTGGAGAATAGATTGAAGGTGGCAATAATAGATGCAGAAAGACCATTTAGAAGACTATTGAAGTCCTTCAGGTGAACTAGGATAATGAGTGGATGGATTTCAGAGATATTTAAGAGGTATTATCAAACCCAGTGGGAGCACTGGTGGCATAGTGCCTAAGGCATCTGACTGCTAACCAGAAGGCTAGCTGTTCAAACCCACCAGCCACTCCTCGGAAGGAAGGTTGGGCAATCTACTTCTGTAGTGATACTGCCTCGGAAACCCAAGGAGGGGTTGCTATGAGTTGGAAATGACTCAACAGCAATGCATTTGGTTTTGGTATTTTTATCGACATACTCATTGTTAAAAATAATTTCTTTCTGGTGCTTAACATGTCCTTTCTCTGCAAAGATACAAAGCCCTTCATGGCCTCCCTTGTCAATAACTCATTATTGATCTTTATTGCAGTCACTGAACATCCCCAGGAGCACAGTGGGATTGGGAGTGGTGAATGAAATAGAACACCCTCTTAGCAGGTGGCAAAGTGGAGACACCAAGGGATGGCTAATCAGGGATGCCTAGTAACCCACCATCACTATCTCAGTGGAATTACTCTAAACAAAGTAGAACAGGGTTTCTCAACCTAAGCACTATTGACATTTTGGGCCAGATAATTCTTTGTTGTTGCAAGGGAAGGGGAATGTCTTGTGCATTGTAGGGTGTTTAGCAGCATCCCTTTCCTCAACCCATTAGATGTCAATCACACTCCTACCCAACTTGTGAAGATCAAAAATGTCCCAAAACATTGCCAAATGCCCTGTGGGGGCAAAATTGCCCCTGATTAAGAACCACTGAAGTAGAGGGTGTATCTAGTGAAACCTGATCTTACCTGGGGACTGTAGCATTCTCACTGCCCAAGATAGCTTAGGCTGGTGAAAGAGGTTGCCTGGCATGAATTCCATTCCTGCTAGGGAGCCCTATGTGGTGAGCTCATCAGTTCAAAACCACATAGGGAGTAAATCTGGTTAAAGAGATGAAAGGACTTCATAAACCTGAGTTCAGTCCACACTCCTGGCTCCACTCAGCCACAACTCTATTCCAGGAGAGATATGAGTGTACAGTCTTCACAAAGGGCAGGGGAGGGGAAATTATTTAGAGGCTGCAAAGGCAGGTGGTGAGAGGAGAACACTAGAGAATGGATAGGTGGATGTCAACAGTGCCTTGTAATTAGAGAAATGTCCCTACCAAGGAGTGGGTGGTCTCATCTTCAAGGTGAGATGAGGCCCTGGCTCACTACTGAGCTCAATTCCTCAGTAAGGGCTCTCAATGGAAGCAGAAGGAAAAACCACAAGGTCAAGGGAAGAATTGAGGTGGAGGAGGGAAAGGAAGGAGCTCCTAGCCTGTCAGTGAAGCTGCAGGCTACATAAATGGCAATGCCATTAAAATAAAATTCCAGAACCCCTGAGTTCTAGTGCCACATTGCCACTGAGCAATCTCGTCCTCAACCCTTCCTCTCTGGGGCTTAAGTGTCCTCATATGTCTCACATGGGACTAATGAACCCTGCCGAAATATCGCAGTGGCTGTGAGGACCCTAGAAGATAACAGAAGACAAACAAATCCAGTGTTCATGCTCATTGCTGGTTTATTGAAATAAAAGAATCAGAAGAAGATAAGAATGAAAAGAATTATAAGAAGCAGAAACACAATAGCAAGAAGAAGAACGGAAGAAAGGAAAAGAACTATGGGGAGGGCAGGGAGTTGAAGGGTGGAGAGTGCAGAGAGGCAAAGGAAGATGGGTAGCTCGATCTCTTTGACATAAGCCTTCAGATAACAGGACACATCATGGACAGCTTCTTTAAAAATCAGGAAAAATTCAGGATAAAACTGAAGAACAACAGGCAGTTGATATGGGCTGGTAATGTACTGGTTAGACAACGGAAGGACTCCAAGAAGGCCGATTGTTCTTTGGGTGAATGTTGCAGGTGTCCTACGTGAAGGCAATCGACATCTGGATGGCTGTGTGCCTCCTCTTCGTGTTCGCTGCCCTGCTGGAGTATGCTGCTGTCAATTTTGTCTCTCGTCAGCATAAGGAATTCATGAGACTCAGAAGGCGACAGAGGCGCCAACCCATGGTGAGTACAACTTGGGAGGGACCCACTTCCTTTATCCTTTGGACTCCTCCCTCCCTATTACTCCTCCTACAAACCAAGACCCAACCTAGGGCTGCAATCAGGACAATCAGGACGCCTTATTATTCTTATTCAGATAAGCTAAGTATTTAATCTCTTTGATTCTATTTCCTTATCTGTCCTATGGGGCAATAACTCCCATAGGGCAATACAGGATAGTGATTAAGAACATGGGCACAGTGCCTGGCACACAGTAAGCACTAAAATAATGTTAGCCAGTATTAAGACTTTATCAAGTTAGTTAATAGAAATGGGAATTGAAAATTAGTAATGGTTCCCCTGGGTCT
>NW_006922261.1:189870-195938 GCF_000298275.1 Orycteropus afer afer | reverse complement strand
AGTCAAGTGCCTGATTAGTGGTTGAAAATTCAAGAGCTTTTCTAGAGGAGCATTATAAAAGGGTTCCCATAACTAAGTGGGAATTGAAAAACCATTACTTGCCTCTTGTGGTTGTTGGATTTCTTCTGCTTGACCTTCATTGAGTGATTCCGAGTTGTTGGGCTGGAACTGTTCTTTTTCCTCACTTTCGTTTGTTAACCCCATTTCTTCTACAGCAGAGCAGATAGTCTGGGAAAATATAATAGGAATCGTCGTCATGACAACAGAGTCAGTTTACCCCCAATTGCCCAGACAATAGGTATTAGGTAAGTTGTCATGACAACAGAGGTGCCTGGGCCTCCCTTATAGAAGCAAGTGCCCAATAATGAGCAAAGCTGAAAGCCCTTACCGAACTACATACTGGTTGCTTAATCGTCGGAGCCACAGAGTTTTGGTCTGTCAGGCTATGGCTCCTTGTTTTCTGCCTAATCTACAGGCTGCAAGACCAAAGGGGCGATCACATAATGACCTTTGGAAGGACAGGAAACAGTAATCTGAGCCCACTGTTAAAATCCTGGCTCTGGTCTATCTGGGCAACTTCTCTCTTCATAACACCCGGCCCACCACCTAAACTGCTCCTGGGGCACCCCTACCATATGTCCACACTAAAAATATCTCACAAACTACCTCTGGTGCTCCATGTCCCTTGTTAAATACCCTTTCTTTTGAGGGTAGGACTCCTGTTTGATCTAGTCGTTTGTCTGAATTTATCAATTCTTGTTTAGTCTTTAGTTGGGCCCTGAGCAGCTTGCCCTCTAGTGGATTAATCCACAATTGCAGCTCATTGAGTAGTACTCATTCTTCCCCCGAAAAAACCGAAAAACCAAACCTAGTGCCCATAGCATAGTGCCTAAGGCACTTGACTGCTAACCAGAAGGCTGGCGATTCAAACCCACCAGCCACTCCTCGGAAAGAAGGTTGGGCAATCTACTTCCGTAGTGATACTGCCTACGAAACCCAAGAAGGGGTCGCTATGAGTCGGGTCTGACTCCACAGCACACAACAACAACAACAGTGCCTGTGAGTTGATTTCAACTCATGATACCCTCTGTAGGACAGAATAGAACTACCCCATAGCATTTTCCAGGTAAAGCTTTACCGAAACAGACTACCTCATCTTTCTCCTATGGAGCCGCTGGTTAGTTCTAGTCACCAACCTTTCAGTTAGCAGCCAAACACTTTAACCACTGTGCCACCAGGGTTCCCTAGCAAGATATTTAAAACCCTCTCTTTAAATTTTCCTATCATCAACTCAATGGCAACTAACAACAACAACATCCCAGAGGACATGAAAGAAGAAATCCAGACTTGAAAGAGGGGCAAGAAAAGAGAATGCACCCTTTTCTAAGCTAGCTGTCTCCACCCTCTCTTTAGCAGTGTCAAACCAATGCCGCCTGCAGGTACCAAAATCTTATCTTTAAGGGGATTTTGATCTTGATGGCTTCTCAATGCCTACCTTAGAATAGAAGAGCAGGCTGCCAACAGTCCAGAGTCCTTTACCAGCTAAATTGCCTGTGTGTGTGTTCCCTCTGTTACTGCAGAGCTACCCCAAGCTGACACCTGCCCCTTTCCCTGCACCCCTCCAGCCCCCAACTGCCCACCGCCTGTCTCCTCTTGCTCTTATATAGGCCAATCCTGAGCTCATAATGGAGTCTGTCATTACCAGTGTGCCATTATTACAAAGTTATGACAACAGCCTGGGACCTGCTTAGGTGCCTGCAGCCTGCCTAAAAGTGGGCTGAGGCTTATTGATATGAATGAAACCTGAAAATTAGAACCTACGTCATTAGTTGTGTCCCTTCTCAAGTCTCCTAAAGCCACTGCTATCCTAGTGGAACTGTAGCAGGAATCTTGGAGGTCACTGAGTAGGCTAGAAATTTTGATAGACTTGATCTATATCTACAGCCTCTGTCTGGGCCCTACTGTTCAGCTGGAGAAGCAAAAGTCCTCAGGGTAATTGGAGGGATGGGGAAGAATCCATAGGATTATCAGGGGGCCCTTAGCCAAGAGCAGGTTAGGGGTATTCTAGGAGCCAGTCAGCTGTTCATCCAGCTCCAGACTTAATCCTATTCTCTAATCTCTCCTCAACCATCCATCTCCACTATGTAGTGTTCTCCTTCTACATGTGTTGTTGTTGTGGTGACTGTGAAGTTGATTCCAACTCCTAGCAACCCTGTATGACAGAGTAGAACTGCCCCCATGTAGTTTCCTAGGCTGTAATCTTCATGGGAGCAGATTGCCAGGTCTTTTCTCCTGTGGCACAAGTGGTGGGTTCCAACTGCCCACCTTTCAGTTAGCAGCCAAGTGCTTAACCACTGCACCACCAGAGCTTCTATGTCATGTATAGAGTGCTTTAATTTTTTCCATGAATTCCTGCTTTTTCTTCCCAGCTAGTCTGTAAACTTCATAGGGAAGGTTCTGGCTCCCCTCCCCCTTTTTTTTTAAATTGTGATTTGGGTGAAAGTTTACAGAGCAAATTCACTTTCCATACAGCAGTTCACACACGTTGTCTCATGACATTGACTACAATTAACGTCAATGCAACAGCTCCCCTCCCACTTCCTCCCAATAGTCATCTCTTCCCTGTGTCCATCCCTCCATGCACTCCTGCCCCCTGAACTGTCTCCCTGTGCATACACAGCCCTTCTTTCTCCCATGATTGTTCTGTCCAACGAGTGTATCTACTTCAGGTACATGTTCAACTCTTATGCTTGTTTTTTGTCTGGCTGGAAGCCACAGGTGTGGGTTCAATTCCAGACTTGAAGGGCAGGTAGGGACCATAGTCTCAGTGGTTCCACCAGGCTCTATCAGACCAGCAATCCTGGTCCTTTTTTTTTTCCAAATGATTTTGAGTTTTGTTCCACATTGTTCTCCCTCTCTATCCAGGATCTCCTACATAGATCCCCCTCCGAGTGGTTGACAGGGTAGCTGGGCATCATCTAGTTCTTCTCGTCTCAAAGTCATATAGGCTGAGGATTGCTTGGTGTACCAGTTGCAAGGGCTAATTGTTTCCATGAGTCCTTGGTTTTCTTCATTCTTCTTTGATCTGGATGAGGAGCAACCCATGGTTGCATCTAGATGGCTGCTTGGAAGCTTTTAAGATCCCAGTTGCTTCTGCTCCCTTTCTCATAACCTCAACAGGCCCTTGCACCAGGCTCTGGACACAGTAGCCATGCAACCCAGCCAACCAACTCACCTTTGCAGGCTGGTGAGCAAAGGTTCTCTCTTGAGGTGGGCAGAGAGAAACCCCTGCTATTGTGAACAGAATAACTGAGAACTGGAACAGATTTCAAAATATTGCCAAGTCCTCTCATGGTTTCAGTCCCAGAAACCTGCTTTCCTGTCTCCATCACTCAATACATTCCTCCCCACCTCCACACCTTATCTTCTACACTGTGCATTCCAGACCTAGATTGATTTTGAATTATCTTCTTTCTCTAGCCCCCCAGTCCTTTCCCTGTAAAGAGCTATATACATATACATATATTTTCAACAGCCAGGGAAGCTACCAAGAGGTATTTAAGTCTCCATTGTCCTTCGCCAACACACTCGAACACAGAATTTAGCCTAAATAGAAAAATTCAGCTCTCCACGCCTTAGATTTCAAGTCACCCATCTTTGTTCCCCCAACTACAAGAGTACTATGTTAAAATCAAAAACAGCCAAGGGCAGCTTACTCCATTTGGCCACATTTTCTCTCCCATGTGAAATGGCTCTTTCCAGCCTAGGAAATATTTCCAAACAATTCCCTTTAGATTTACTGTGATTGGAGAAGAGGGGAAGTAATTGGATCTATAGAATCAGAAACAATAGTTTGATCCAACTTTCTCCAGGGCTTTTTGCAAACAGGTCTGTCCTGGGCTTATATTCCTTTAGCTGGGAGGCTGAGTGGAGGGCAGGGTGGTCTGAGGTTCCCCAAACTGGAAAGCAAGAAAGAAAATAACTTTCCTTACCTCCCTCATTTTTCAATTACTTGGGAAATATTTTGTTTGCCTCTGGTTGTTCATCACCAGTATAAACCCCCTTGCAGGAATAATGTGAAAATAAATTAGAGAATACATATGAGGTAAACCCAGGCCTTTGGCGAATGAGGTGATGAAATAAACTTTGAGCAGAGAGCTAAGCTGGCCCCATTTCCCTTCTTTGGGCACAAGGCTATCTCACTGCAACACAGCATCCAAGCACAGCACCCACAGTGGATTGCCTTCAGCCTACACATGCACAATTGTCCTGACAAAATCAAGGGTTGGGCAGCCTTTGTTGGATAGCCTTAGAGAGACTCCTTCTTACATCAAAGGTGCGGTTCCCTTTCTAGAAGTTGAAGGACATCAGGCCATTGTGTAGGGTGGGACAAGGAGTAAATATTTTTCCTTCCAAACATTTTGTAACTGAGTAAGATTCTCTTCTGAATAGACTCTTCAGTTTGAGACCCTGTGAGGATGCTGGCTTCACGAGAATACAAAGCCATTCCCTGTCCCAGATTCTGAAGCATGTGACTCATCAGTTCATTCATTCAACAGCTATGTACTTACTGAGTACCTACTAGGTAGCAGGCAGGCACTGTTCTAGCCATTGGGTGTATAGCAGTGAACAGTACTGATGCAGTTTCCAAAGTTTGTGCTATGAACCCACAGGCAGCAGAGAAAGAGATGGAATATGTTGCTGAATCTCTGGTCTGAGCTTACCTGCCCCAACGAAGGGCCTGCCCTTAGGTTAAGAGGTCAACTTCTAATGATATAATAATCAGTGGTAACTATGACCTCACCACACCAACATCTCATCTACAAACTACGCTTTTCAATGTGTTACCATAGCTGCAGAGTCCCTGGTTGGTACAAACTTTTAGCATGCCCATCTGCTAATCTAAGATGTCTTTCTAACTACAAAGAGTTCCAAAAACCTACTTTAACCACATTTTATACATTTCTATGCCATATTCATACAATTATCTATGCACAGTGTTCTTATAATCTATAGGAAATGGCTCAGGTAGCTGTAGGGTGACAATCTATCCTGGTTTGCCTCGGACTGTCCCAGTTTTAGCACTTAAAATCCCACATCCCAAGAACCTCTTTAGTCTTAGACAAACCACGATGGTAGCAGGCATCATTCTGGAAGCGGGCATTCCACTTCAAGGTTATTTCTTAGCTAGCTGAAGTTATTACTCCTTTAAGCATCAATACTGTTTTTAAAAATTGTAGACATCTTTTGAAGGAAGCATTTCTCGATTCTGGCATATACTTCCCTGTCCTCTGTCTAATTTCCAGGCTGTGAACTATCACTTCTGATGGCATTTTGTCATTTAGAAGTAGATAAAAATCATGCTTGTTGGGACTGTATATAAAGTAAGAGTAAATAGGCTCTGGGTAGAAGCCTGAGGACCTCTTAAATGAGTAAATCTGTCTCTATTGGCCACCCGAGGGCTTTTGGTTTCCTCTTCCTCTCTCTCTTATTTTCTCTGTCCTATTTTCTCTCTCATTTCCTGGCTCCAAACTGTGTTATAGCTACTTAAGGTTGTCAGCTAGCTGACTATTGGATAAATGAATTTTCTGTAGTCAGCTACACTGCTTAGTGCTTGGATAAAATTTACCTCTTCAGTGTTAATGTGTTCATCATAATCCTGTAGATTATAAGAACAATATGGATAGTGTACAGATATGATATAGAATGGAATATACATGAATAGAATGTGCATGCTAATGAATGTTACCCTGGATGTATTGACCCCTATGTCAAAATCTAAAGAGCTTTGGTTGTCTAGTGGGTAAGTGCTCAGCTGCTAATTGAAAGGTTGATAGTTTTAACCCATCAGCCTCTCTGTGGGAGGAAAATGTGGCAGTCTGCTTCCATAAAGATTTACAGCCCTGGAAACCCTATGATGCAGTTCTCTAGGGCCGCTATGAGTGGGACTCAATGGCAGTGAGTTTTTTTTTTTTTTTTTTTGTTTTGTTTTAATCTCAAAATCTGCTGATTTTCAGAGAAGCATATGTATCTGCAATAGAGTGATCAGAGTTACCCTTATTTATATA
>NW_006922261.1:185729-189770 GCF_000298275.1 Orycteropus afer afer | reverse complement strand
GTTTTGTTTTAATCTCAAAATCTGCTGATTTTCAGAGAAGCATATGTATCTGCAATAGAGTGATCAGAGTTACCCTTATTTATATAACCCCTTAGGGTCATTTGAAACTTTTGGAATGTATAGTTTTGAGTCAAGATGAATAATTTTTAATAGATATTATTAAAAGGAGAACTAATTCTACAGCTTTTGAAAGTCATGAAAGTCAAGTTCACCAAGTCTAAATGTTTCAGCTCTGCTGTGGCTTTATTATTCTGTTTATTCTACTTATTATCGGTCAGAGATAGATAACTTCACACTGAGATGCCTATTAGTCCCCTCCCACACTGAGTTGGCACTTCACTGGGTTTTAGATGGCTCTAAATGTTGTTATACATTTTTAACAGGTAGCTTGGGGCCCGCATATCTGCAAATGGAATCATAACATACACCATACATACATACGTATGTACATACCATATGTACGTACACTGCTTAGCATACATTTATCTCTTGTGTAGTTCTGTGGCCATAATAAAGCATACAGTAAACCTGTATACCCAGCCACCCCATCTGCATAGCATCACCTTATGATTTTGTGTGTGGTCTGGTCTCTGTCCCTATCCCTTAGACTTGTGACCCAAATCCTGCCTTTTTTTCCTTGTAATTCCAGGAGGAAGATATCATCCAAGAAAGTCGCTTCTATTTCCGTGGCTATGGCCTGGGCCACTGCCTGCAGGCAAGGGATGGAGGTGCAATGGAAGGTCCTGGCATTTATAGTCCCCAACCTCCAGCTCCTCTTCTAAGGGAGGGAGAAACCATGCGGAAACGCTACGTGGACCGAGCCAAAAGGATCGACACCATCTCCCGGGCTGTCTTCCCTTTCACCTTCCTCATATTCAACATCTTCTACTGGGTTGTCTATAAAGTGCTACGATCAGAAGACATCCACCAGGCATTGTGAATAGGGCGGGGGCTATAGAGGCCAGCGGCTGGCTTTATGCTTCCTTTGTAGCTGGGTTTTTCCCCCTTCATTAGTCTCCATCAGGGCTTTGGACAGTTCCTTCCTGATCTCCCACTCAGAATTTCAACTACCAATCCCAAAGCTATGTGGGCCTACACTGCATGGTGCCAATGGTGGCACAGCAACAGGGTTTGTTAAGCTCCTGGTTAATGTAAAACAAAGCATATTCTTTAAGTAATTTACTTGACAATTCTAGAAAACTTTCAAGAAAAGTGAGATCCAAGGTAGTATGACAGGAGTGGAATATAGAATATTGGTTGCTTGGTTTTCATTGGCTTCTTGTTTTTCTCCAAAGTTTCTTTACTTCCCAGGACCCCTCATTTCAACCTGCTCCTATGTCTTCTCTTGGTGAGCAAATAATGGTACAATGCAACCTTGTATGGCATAGAGAAGGATTTGAGGTTCCTAGGTAGGGCTGCCATATAGGGCACCCTTAGACGGTTCAAACCCACCAGCCATTCCTAGGAATGAGCACTGGGCAATCCACTTCCATAGAGATACCACCTAGGAAACCCAAGGAGGGGTCGCTATGAGTCAGATTCGACTTGATGGCAGTGAGTTTGGGTTTTTTGTTTGTTTGTTTGTTTTTTGGTTTTAACTCCCACAAGTACTACCCTGAGGTAAACCAAGTCAATGTCTGTCCAGGATTCAAAAAACATAAAAAACTCACTGCTGTTGAGTCAGTTCCAACTCATAGGACCCCTCCTTGGGTTTCCAAGGCAGTATCTCTATGGAAGTAGATTACCCAGTCTTCATTCCGAGGAGTGGCTGGTGGATTTGAACCACCAGCCTTCTGGTTAGCAGTCAAATGCCTTAGGCACTATGCCACCAGAGTCATAAATTGGAGTCTTTTTTCTTCATCTTTCTCTTGCTTCCCTTTTCCTTCCACAGTGAGGAGGGCGAGCAGTTGGTTGAAGCTACCAAAATGTCAGAGTAGAGAGGGTGGTATGGAGGAACCCATTTCAGGCCTGACATACTGCTGGGCTATGGGGCGGCATGGGCCTGGTGTACTGAGTCCTTGGAAATGACCTAATTGTGAGTAACAGAAACAGGAGAGATTAGAGAAAGCATGGGGCTGACAGCTGGAAGAAAGAGGTAATCAAATGATATTTTAAACATCTTGTCCTTTTCTCTGGGCCTAGAATAATCAACTATATGAATCTAGTCTCTTTCTCCCTCCATCCCTCCCTTTCTCCTTTTTTCCCTTCCTTTCTCCCTCCCTCAAATGGTGTTCAAAATTGAAAGTCAATAAATCCAATGATGAAACCAAATCCTATAGTCAAATCAAGAGCTCAGCTTTCTTCCCCCCTTTTCCTATTGAGTTTGTTTGTCTGCCTTTCCTGTTCGCTGATATATATCCCTCTTGTCTGTCTCTTGGCTTTGGGGAGGGCATTCAGGCTGACTAGAGTAGCTAGTCAATTGGCAATCTTAACTATCAATCTGGTGGCAAGGAGATTCAAAACAAAAGAACTGGCTTAAGGGAGAAGACAGAATTGAGAGAGTAGAAGACCCCTGTTTAGAACTCCTCTCTTGCCCAGGTAGTGCCAATCAATGAGAAGCCACAAGCAATACCCCTTTGAAAGGAGCAGAGAGTATCTCTTTGATACTCTCTATGGCAGGGCTGGGGTGTCAGGCTACTGCAGTACAAAGGCGGGGGTAGCGGGGGATGGGGTGAACTATGGAGATGAGCTTATTGCACAGAGCTCTACTTGTTATAGATCTTGTCCAGATGGGCCAACTGCACAAATCTGCCCTGTTGGAAGTCTCAAGAACAATGCCTTGGAGACAGCTACAGCACTGAGCAATACAGCCTGCCCAACTGGGACTCAGCTCAGGGCATCAGCTGGTGCTGGGAGCCAAAGTACCAACTAACATAATAGCCCAAAGGAGTTTACAAAGCTACTCAGAGGCAATGCCAGGTGGCAGGTACTGTCCCTCCACATAAAAGCTTGTAAGCAGAGAAGGGAGACACATGGTGTCAGAATCAGGTGCAAGTGACTTTCATTTCTGACAGGAAGTGATGTAAGAAGCTAACATGGAGGTCATTCCATTTCTCCACATTCTTGAAACCACTCACTCCTCCAGAGACTCACATTACTTCTGCCTGAAGTGATTCTGAGTTTTAAAACAACATAATTTTTTAAAGAGAAAAAAGCTTCTACCTAAATAAAGTGTTTTGGGTGTTTTCATTAATTCATTGTTAATAATTAATGCCAGTTAAATATTTTATACATATATTTTTCCAGAGAAAGGACTTTATTTATTCAGTAAAGACTATCAGTGCTTCCATCTCCCCTTCAGTTTGCTCTGCCCTTTGGAAAAATAGTGCTCTGTGTTCCTATTTCCCCTCAATCCTCTTTCCCCTCAAATCAACAGGAGCTCACCTAGAATTCAGTTAAATCAAAAAGAAGAAGAAAGGTCATTGTTAGGTGTCATCAACTTGGTTCCGACTCATGGTGACACCCTGTACAATAGAATGAAACACTGAATTGTCCTGCACTATTCTCACAATTGTTGCTATGTTTGAACCCATTGTTGCAGCCACTGTGCCAATCCATCTCATTGAGGGTCTTCCCCCTTTCCACTGACCCTCTACTTCACCAAGTATGATATCCTTCTCCCGGGACTGGTCCCTCCTGATAATATGACCAAAGCATGAGAGATGAAGTCTGGCCATTCTCGTTTCTAAGGAGCATTCCAGCTGTACTGCTTCCAAGACAGATTTCTTTATTCTTCTACCATAGTCCATGGTACATTTGATATTCTTTGCCAACAACCAAATCCAAATGCATTCATTCTTCTTTGGTCTTCATTATTCACATGCATATGAGGCTATTGAAAATATCATGGCTCGGGTCAGGCACACTTTAGTTTTCACAGTGACACCTTTGCTCTTTAACACTTTAAAGAAGTCTTTTGCAGTAGATTTGCCCAATGTAATACATCATTTGATTTCTCGACTGCTGCTTCCATGGGTGTTGACTGGGGATCCAATCATAATGAAATCCTTGACAACTTCAATCTTTTCTCCATTTATCATA
>NW_006922261.1:183321-185444 GCF_000298275.1 Orycteropus afer afer | reverse complement strand
AAACCATGGGAGCTCTGGTGGCATAGTGCCTAAGGCATTTGACTGCTAACCAGAAGGCTGGCGGTTCAAACCCACCAGCCACTCCTAAAAGGAAGGTTGGGCAATCTACTTCCGTAGTGATACCGCCTCAGCAACCCAAAGAAAGGTCGCTATGAGTCGGGTCCGACTCAATGGCACATAACAACAACAACAACAGTTCTGTTTGAAGGACTGTCTCCTGGTCTGTGTAAAGGTTCCTCATTAGCACAATTTAAACAAAAACAAAAACCAAACCCACTGCCATCGAGTTGATTCCAACTCATAGCAACCCTATAGCATCCCTATAGGAGAGAGTAGAACTGCTCCATAGGGTTTCCAAGGCTGTAAATCTTTACAGAAGCAGACTACCTCATCTTTCTTCCATTCTTTGTAATGCTATCCATAATTTCTTATGCTCTACACAGTCAAGTGCCTTTGCATAGTCAATAAAACACAGGGGGGCATCTTTCTGGTATTCTTTGCTTTCAGCCAAGCTCCATCTGACATCAACAATGCTCTCTCTTATTTCACATCCTCGTCTGAATCTGGCAATAGCCTGTTGATGTCATGATGCAACCATTTTTAAATTATTTTCAATAAAATTTACTTGAATGTTATATTAATGATACTTCTCAATAATTTCCACATTCTATGAGATCACCTTTCTTTAAAATGAGCACAAATATGGATCTCTTCCAGTCACTTGGCCAAGTAGCTGTCATCCTAATTTCTTGGCATAAACAAGTGCTTCCGATGCTGCATCTGTCTGTTTAACCATCTCTATGGGTACTCTGTCAATTCTGTCAATTCCTGGAGCCTTGTTTTCACCAGTTCCTTCAGTGCAGGTTGGACTTCTTCCTTTAATACTATCAGTTCTTGATCACTACCTTCTGAGATAATTGAATGTCAACCAATTATTTTTGGTACAGTGACTCTATGTATTCCTCCCACCTTCCTTTGGTTCTTCCTGCATCATTTGATATTTTGCCCATAGAATCCTTTAATACTGCAACTCAAGGCTTGAATTTTTTCTTCAGTTCTTTCAGCTTGAGAAATGCTGAGTATGTTGTTCCCTTTTGATCTTTTAACTCCAGGTCTTTGTACATTTCATTATAATGCTTTTCTCTGTCTTCTCAAGGTGCCCTTTGAAACCTTCCGTCAGATCTTCTACTTCATCATTTCTTCCATTGGCTTTAGCTATTCTCCATTCAAGACCAAGTTTCAAGATCTCTTCTGAAGCTTTTCTTTTGTGTTTTCTTCCTTTCTTGTATTTTTAATGACCTTTTGCTTTCTTCATGTATGATGTTCTTGATGTCATCCCACAACTCATCTCATCTGGTCTTCAGTTACTGGTGTTCAAGGCATCAAATCTATTCTTGAGATGGTCTCTAAATTCATGTGGGATATACTCAAGGTCATATTTTGGCTCTTAAGCACTTAAGCTTGCATATGAGCAGTTGATGGTCTGTCCCTGGCCTTGTTCTGACTGGTGATACTGAACTTCTCCATCATCTCTTTTCACAGATGTAGTCAGATGGATTCCTGTGTATTCCATCTGGTGAAGTCCACGTGTATAATTTCCATTTATGTTGTTGAATAAAGGTATTTGCAGAAAGGTGGTGAATAAAAGTTATCCCTTTCAATTTCTCCCATAAGCCTTTTTACCCACCTATCACTGAAAAACTGACACTGTCATCTAGTTGAAATGTTAAATTGACTCTTGAAGGTATTTTCTTCTTACTGAGCCATAAAAATGCCTTGACCTTGCCTAGAATATATCACCTCCTGGGAATCTATAAGGAGCTCTGCTGGTGTAGTGGACAAGGCATTGGGCTGCTAACCAGAAGGTTAGTGGTTCAAACCTACCAGCCACTTCACAGAAGGAAGATGGGGCAATCTATATCCATAAAGATTTATAGCCTTGGAAACCCAATGGAGGTCTCTATGAGTAGGAATTGACTCAAAGGCAGTGAGGTTTTGGTTTTTTTTTTTTTTTCAATCTTTATACGTGTCCCCACTTGTCTCTCTCCACTCCCTGTTTACCATTGTTGTTGTTATATGCTGTCAAGTCGGACCCGACTCATAGCAACCCCTCCTTGGGTTTC
>NW_006922261.1:180396-182805 GCF_000298275.1 Orycteropus afer afer | reverse complement strand
CTCCTTGGGTTTCCGAGGCAGTATCACTATGGAAGTAGACTGTCCAACCTTCCTTCCAAGGAGTGGCTGGTGGGTTTGAACCACAGAGCCAAAGTTAAAAAGATAGAAAAACCTTATAAATTGTGTCACTGAATAAAGATTGATATTGGTCTTACTAAACATTGAAAATACTACAAATAGGAAGACTACTACTATCTAGGTATAAGGAGCTCTGGTGGTTCAGTGGTTAAGGCTGCTAACCAAAAGGCTGGCAGTTTGTACCCATGAACCCATGGAAGAAAGATGAGGCATTCTGCTTTCTTAAAGATTTACAGCCTCGGAAACCCTATGGGTGGTTCTACTGTGTCCTTTAGGGTCACTATGAGTTGGAATCAACTTGATGGCAGTGGGTTTTATCAAGGCATATTTTAAAAAACCAAATGAAAACCTGGCAGTGACAAGCGAGTACATTAGCAAGGATTTTGGCAGTACAACCAACTGCTTCCCCCTGCTTCACATACTGTTCCCACCAGACAGCCAATCATCCCTGAAGGGTTAGCAATTAGGCTGCTCCTTTGACTGGTAACTAGAAGGCTGGCGGTTAAAACCCACCAGCCACTCCTCAAAAGGAAAGTTGGGGAAATCTACTTCCGTAGTGATACTGCTTCAGAAACCGAAAGAGGGGTCGCTATGAGTCGGGTCCAACTCCATGGCATGGCAATGAGTTTGGGTTTTTTGGTTTGAGCCTCACACTCCTTGCAACATCGCACTACACCACTAGTATAACGTTTACATCTGCAGACTTGCACCAGTAACACCAGAACAACTTGTTAGTGCATCTTAGGCCAGGAGACCAAAGAACATCTGAGCCAGGAGTTTTGTCACTCCCAGAGCATTCCCTCTGTGGGAAAACAAAGTCATGGAGACACCTGCAAAAGTCACATGAGAACTCAGCTATTGTCACCACCACCCCCGCCCCCAACAGTAGCTGTCCTTTTTTTAGTGTATCTTTTTACCATGAGGACTTCTAGAGGAGTCCTTAAACCCAAAACCCATTGCCATCGAGTGGGATCCGACTCATAGCGACCCCTCCTTGGGTTTCCGAGGCGACACTATGGAAGTAGATTGCCCAACCTTCCTTCCGAGGAGTGGCTGGTGGGTTTGAACAGCTAGCCTTCTGGTTAGCACTCAAATGCCTTAGGCACTATGCTACCAGAGCTGGTGCAAATGCTTAAGTGCTCGATTACTAACTGAAAAGCTGGCTGTTCAAACCCACCCAAAGGTAAATCAAAATAAAGGATTGGCGATCTGCTTCCAAAAGGTCACAGCCTTGAAAACCCTTTGGAACACAGTTCTACTCTGACACACATGGAGTTACCATGAGTTGGAATCGACTCTATGTTAACTGGTTTTATTTTGTTTCTTTTTCCTACAAATACCCTGGCTGCATTAAACTGTGCAATTCATTACCAAGGAAATGCATGTTGTCACTATCAGCTCACTGGAATTAGGACAATTCTTAACATCAGCTTAAATTAGAGAACTCTTTGCTTTATAGAGCTTGATGTAGAAAAATGTACACACTCTCTATTTTAATAGCTTCCATTCATGACATTGTAGTGATTAAGAGTGTGGGCTTTGGTACCAGACAGAGCCTGGGTTTGGATTACAATCCCACCATTTAACAGATATGGGTTCTTGGATAAATGACTTCATCTCCTTCAGCATCAGCTTCCTCCTCTGAAGGGCCATTTCAAGGCTCTGAAAGATCCAGCACACAATAACTATGTGACCTTCAGCAAATCATCAGACATTTCTCTGCTCCAATTTTCACATCTGTTAAATTAAGACAATAACAGTATCTACCTCAGAGAGTTACTGTGGGAATTAAATGAGATAATATATGTAAAGTGCTTAACTCAGTGCCTGGCACATAGTAAGTGCTCAACAGGTATTAACTATTACATGACCAAACCACATCATCATAGTTTCTCTAGTAAACCTGCCAAACCTCTAGCACATGAGCCTGTTTGGAACTTTTGTTTTTTCATGTTGTAGGTTTCATCTTGCTGAGCACACAAGCACAAACACACACAGTCAAGCTAAAGTCACCTCTCTTTTTTTGTTTTTTTAATTTTCAGTCTGTTTCCTAGTTTCTTCCTGCAGGCATATAACATGTTTACAAACCATGTAACCATGGAAAATTGCTTAATCTTCCTGAGCCTCAGCTTTTTCACCAATTAGAGAGAGAGGGAAAAAATTCCATTTCAATTTCTCTCTAGCTACCTATGGACCTCCTTCCATTCACCACCAAGTTTCTTTAAAAAGATGTCTAGTTTAGTCATTTCCACATCCTCACCTGTACCATTTACTCTTAAAGCACACTGTGTAATCTATCTTCTGCCTATTCTCCCTTACCCTCCCCCCCAT
>NW_006922261.1:176324-179941 GCF_000298275.1 Orycteropus afer afer | reverse complement strand
TTGGGTGAAAATTTACAGAGCAAATTCACTTTCCATACAGCAGTTCACATACACTTTGTCTCATGACATTGACCACAATTCACCACAATGCAACAGCTCCCATCCCACTTCCTCCCAACAGTCACCTCTTCCCTGTGTCCATCCCTCCATGGACCCCTATACCCTGAGCTGTCTCCCTGGACATAAACAGCCCTTCTTTCTCCCATGATTTTTCTCTCCAAGGAGTGTGTTTACCTCAGGTAAATGTTCAACTCATATGCCTGTTTTTTGCTTGGCTGGAAGCCACAGGTATGGGTTCAATTCCAGACCTGAAGGGCAGCTAGGGGCCATAGTCTCAGTGGTTCCACCAGGCTCTATCAGACCAGCAAACCTAGTCCCCCCTTTTTTTCAAATGATTTTGTTTTGTTTCACATTGTTTTCCCTCTCTATCCAGGATCTCCTACATAGATCCCTCTCCAAATGGTTGACAATGGTAGCTGGGCACCATCTAGTTCTTCTGGTCTCATAGTCATATAGGCTGTGGATTGCATGGTGTACCAGACACTAGGACTAATTGTTTCCATGAATCTTTGGTATTCTTCATTCTTCTTTGCTCTGGACGAGGAGAGACTTATTGTTGCATCTAGATGGCAGTTTGCAAGCTTTTAAGATCCCAGTTGCTAATCGCCAAAGTAGGAGGAGGAACAATGTTTTGTGGCATAACATTATGCCAATTGAGCTTGATGCCCCCTGTGACTATGGTCCCCAGCCCACAGGTTCAACTACTCAGTCCCTCTGAGTAGCTGGCTGTGACCAAGAAGTGACTACAACCTTTTCCCTTGTCAGCTCTACTATATCATACTGCCTTCTTAATTGCTACATCAAGTCAACACTTATTGTTGTCTTAGTCTTTCCTAACCTCTCTGTAACATTTGTCAGACCCTCTCACACCTTCTTTGAAATTCTCCTCTCTGGTGGCTTTCACTCTCTATTTTCTTCTCTTGCCGCTCTGGCCACTGCTTCTTTGTCTTCTTCTTAGTTTCCAGAATTTCTTCCCTGGCTCATAGCTCTCCTCATTGCACACACCTACTGCTCGGCTGTTCTGAACTGTTTCCATGGCTGTGATACCCTGTCTGATGGTGACACTCAATTTTTTTTTTTTTTTAAATTTCCAGCTCAGGCTCTCTGGAGCGCTAGTTCTATTTATCTAATCCTCTGTTGAACATTTTCATCTAGGTGGTGCAGTGGTTAAGCACTTGGTTGGTAACCAAAAGGTCAGCGGTTAAAACTCACCAGCTGGGCTCCAGGAGAAAAAGACCTGATGGTCTGCTCCAGTAAAGATTATAGCCTAGGAAATGTTATAGGGCAGTTTTACTGTGCCCTATAAGGTTGCTTGCTATGAGCAGAATCAACTCAATGGCACACAACAACAATATCCCACATGTACTTCAAACTCAGTATTTCTAGAACCAAATAACCTATATTCTTCTTAAAACGTCCTCCTCCACCTTCTCCAGTCTTCCCCATCTTGATGAATGGCACTTCCATCTACCCAGTCATCCTTGACAACTCTTTGAGAAGTTCAAAGCAATTACCAAGTCCTTTAGAGTCTACCTTTCAAATATTTCTAAAATATCTCCCTCTGTATTAGTTTCCTAGAGCTGCTGTAACAAATTACCAAAAACTGGGTAGATTACAACAGAGATTCATTCTCTCAACAGTACTGGAGGCCAGAAGTCTGCAATCAAAGTATTGGCAGGGCTGTGCTCCCTCTGGAGGCTTTAAGAGAGAATCTTTTCTTGCTTCTTCCAGTTTCTGGTACCTGGCAGCGTTTCTTAGTTTCCTTAGCTGTGGCCACATCACTCCAATCTCTTCATCCGTTTTCACAACACATTCTCCCCTATATCTCTGTGTCTCAAATATCCTTCTGCCTTTTTTTATATAAGGACACTCGTGGTTGCATTTAGAATCTACCCTAAACCCAAGATGATCTCATCTTGATATCCTTAATTACATCTGCAAAAACCCGGTTTCCAAATGAAGTCACATTCACAATTCAGGATGGATGTATCTTTGTCGGGGAGGAGAGAGGGCACCATCCGACCATTATACCTTCCTTTTCCATCTTCCCTGACCTTATCTTGGTCCAGCTTCTGACTCCAATATGGTTTCCCATCCTTCACACTATTGCCAATTTGACCTTTCTAAAAAACTAATCTATATATGACACTTCCTTGCTTTAAACCTTTCAACAACTCCCCATTGCCTTCAGGAAAAAGCCCAAATTCCTTAAATTGGCCTACAAGGAATTTTCTGCTCTGGCTTCTGCCAATGCCTCCAGTCTCTTCTCTCATCAGTTCCCTTACTCCCTGAACCCAACAACCCCTATCTAATACTCTGTGCCTCTGCACATGCTGTGACCTAGACTTTATAATTTTTTTAATACTTTTTTTTCTTTTTATTATAAATCCCTTTAAATGCTCTCCCTTGATCTCTTCCACCTGAGGTAGCCCTACTCATCCATCAAGGTCCTGGCCAGGTACCATATTTTTTTATGAAGCCTTCTCAAATCTCTATCTCCCCAACTACCAGAGTTGGGTGCTCTGATAATTCCCTGTACATATTTCTGTATTTGTACTTGTAAGATTACATATTGTTCTTTTATCCGTTTCCCTCACACATAAATATGAGTTTGAGATCAGGGGCTTACAAGGTATTTATCTTTGCATTCCCCATACAAAACTCATAGTATGAAATAAATTAGTATTTGCTAAATAATTTTTTTAAAGTGGTGAGCACCTTTTGAAGAACTGCCTCTACAGGATCAAACTGATAACAGCAAATCGAAAAATCACATATGAAGTGTAGAGGGCAGGAAGTTTATGCCAATAAGGAATGAACAGTTAGTAAAAGGAAGATGAGAATGCTTGTAAAACTTGAAGAATATAAGCAATGTCAATGTCATTGAATTGTCCATGTAGAAATTGTTGGATTGGTGTATGTATGTTTTGCTATGTATACTTTCCACAATTTTTTTTTTAAATGGAAAGCACTATAGTTCTTCAACAAATTTCTTTCAACAACCCAATGGCAGCACTAGTTCTCACCAACTATACTTATTTTGCAAGGGTTTTGTCATGGGGAAGGAGTTCTGCTGGTGTAGTAGTTAAGGCATTTGGCTGCAAACCAAAAGGTCAGCTGTTTGAGCCCACTGGCCACTCTGCAGGAGGAAAACAAGGCAGTCTGCTTCTGTAAAGACTGACAGCCTTGGAAACCCTATGCGGCAGTTCTACTCTGTCCTAAAGGGTTGCTATGAATCGGAATGGACTCTCTAGCAGTTTGATTTTTGGTTGTCATGGGAGACTATACTATCAATTTAACAAACATCTTTTTTTTTTCTTTTCAAAGCACTTAAGTGGCATTTTCATCCTCAAAGGAGACCTCTGCAGTAAGATAACCATGTATCTATTGATCCAGGCAAGAGATGAGGAAATGAGTCTTAGAGAGGTTAAGCTACTTACCCAAGTCTCACAATGAATTAGTAACAGTGGCAAAATCAAAACCCGTTTCCTATTTCTCAAGTCTATGCCTTATCCAAAGAGCTCTGGTGGTGCAGTGCCTAAGGCATTTGACTGCTA
>NW_006922261.1:165502-176154 GCF_000298275.1 Orycteropus afer afer | reverse complement strand
TCTACTTGGGCAAGGGGTTTTCACAGCTTCAAAGAGTCCTTGGGTTAAACAGGGAGGAAGAACTGGCAGCACCACTCACACACACACACACACACACACACACAGAGAGAGAGAGAGAGTGACAGAGAGAGAGATTTCAATCACAGCAATTCTATTTTCAGCTTATATATTTAGCTTCACCTTAAGATTTTGTTTGGGGCAAATGAGGGGTTAAGGGAATTTACTGCTGCTTTAAGCAATCTGTAAAACAAAACTGCATCATCTCCAACATTCAGAGGTAAGTCATTTAACAGGTCAAAGGGTGTTACAATTATGCTATTTGGATAATATTATAAGAAGGCCTTGTTTCTTGAGAAGAGGCCAAAGTGAATGACAGCCATGACAAAGGAATCTAGCAGTTGAGCATCTTTCTATCTGTAAGCCCCTCTTCAAGTTATCAGCCTACAGAAGTCCTTTACACTTGTCACTCTCCCCTTATGCTTACTATCAATGGTTTGCTGACTAATCTGTTTTATCAGTCCTCAATTTAACACTAATCCCTAACTACTTCAGGCAGCGGAAATTATTGTTATAAGCACAGTTCTGACCATCAAAAGAACAAGAATGTTTTGGACCACTGATCACAGCAACACATTTGCTATCTTGCTTGTATTTAACTCTCACTGCCACTCCCACAGAGAGAGACACACAATTGGCTCTTTTAGAAAACTAAAATTTCTCATGGGATTTCCCATAAGGCAACTGGGTTTACACATCACAATATCTTATAATTCTAGAACCTGGCACAGCAGAGCTAGAAGGCCCTTCCCAGATCAGTCAGTCTGTTCCACTCCTCAGACAACATGGGGACACTGAGAGCCTGAGCAGGCAAAGCTCAGGCCCAAAGTGTAACACCCTTTTCCCTTTCAACTTAGTTGAAGCTGTGAGAAGAAACAATAGACTAGATGGTGAAGGATTAGAGTGTGCCATCATTTATTAACTCCAGAGACACACTTCTAGGATTGCCCTGATGCCCAGACTGCATCAGATTCAAGGCCAAAGGTAATCTAAAATAAATAAATAAATAAACTCACTGCCATCAAGTCGATTCCATCTCATAGTGATCTCCTTTGGGTTTCCGAGGTGGTAAATCTTTACAGAAGTAAATTGCCCCATCTTCTTCCACTGAGCAGCTGGTGGGTTTAAACTGCCAACTTTCTGGTTAGCAGTCAAATGCCTTAGGCACCGTGCCACCAGAGCTCCTTATAGGTAATCTACTACTGAGGAAACTTTTCTTCTGCTGGCCATTCAATGTCTAATCTCTACCATATTCATCTGTTGGCAGATATCCATATTAGATGTCACAGTCCTCATACGAAGGGGTAGCACAAATCTTGGCAACTGTTAGGATAAATCACAGATGTAAAATAGTCATGTCAACCTCTAATTCTAGAAATTTGAGGTTTCCTTCTCCAAAGCTTGTTTTTGTGAATCTCTTAGATTTGTATTTCTTTTTGCCTCTCCCTAATAGAAACATAGGGGGTCATAGTGGTGCAGTGGTTAAAGCACTCAGCTGCTAACCTAAAGTTCAGTGGTTTGAACCCACCAGCTGCTCTGAGGGAGAAAGATGACATAGTCTGCTTCTGTAAAGACATATAGTCTTGGAAACCCTAAGGGGCAGTTCTACTCTGTCCTATAGGGTTGCTATGAGTCAGAACCAACTTGGTAGTATTGTTTTTTTAGGGTTTTAATACAAACATAACCTGTGATCACCATTTGATTGGCCTAAGCTTCAGATTGGTTCTTTCCTGTGTTTTCTCATTTGTATATTGTCATCCTTCTGTGAAATATACTCCATTGATTTTAGAGTTAACCCTTCCTGTTCTCTCATTAGGGATTTCAAAATCAAGCTGTATAAACCCTCTGGAGCACAATTCTACTCGGACACACATGGGGTCCCCATGAGTTGGAATCAACTCCATGGCAACTGGTAAAATAAACCTTCTTCACCCAAGGCCACCTAACAAAGAGGAGTCTTGGAAACTAATTTCATTCATGGGTATATGTAGTCAGGCAGTCTCTCTCTGTCTCTTTCTCTCTATATATATATCAGATCTTAGCGGTGGATACATATTCACAATAAAGGACTGAAAGGGAAAGAAAGGGTCAAAACTATTAAATAAGTCTTTCAAGCACCACAGGTACCATGTCTGAGATCCTTTGACTCCCAATTAGGACTGCTACTACAAAAATAGTATCCATTTCATCTCTTTACCCTTCTTTGGGGTTGGGGAGCAATGCTGCTTTTTCTTTTTTGTGTGTGTTGACCATTTTGTTGTGGTTTGGATGAAAGTTTACAGAGCACATTAGTTCCCCATTCAACAATTTATATACAGTTTGCTTTGTGACATTAGTTGCAATCCCTTCACTGTAACAGCACTCTTCCTACCTCCTCCTTGAGTTCCCTGTTCCCTTTTATTATTCTTTCCTGCCATCTGAGCTTTGGTTTTGGGCAAATGCTGCCCCTTTGGTCTCATATACTTGATTGTTCTGAGGAGTACATCCCAGGGGTGGGTTCTGTTCTAGGTTTGAAGGGTGTTTAGCAGCCATGGGGCAATGCTCTTCTGACAGCCCCATTTTCTGTCTTCTTAAGTACCTGGGAACTGAATCTAAGATGAAAAGAAACCATCTCCTAGTGTTAATCGCTACCCCAAAGTAAAGGTGGGTGTTGTCCCTTTGCCTTTGGAAGGTTTCTTGGAGCTACATTCCTGCTTCAGCCACCCTCAGGGGGCAGGGCAATTCATCTATTTTTATCAGGATAGCCATTCCCTTTCCCGTTATTCCTTGAATCTCTCCACCTATTTCACTCAAGAGCTGCATCTTGGTAGGTAGTTTGCCTTATTGGGCCCAGGTTAAGGAGTAGCTACTGCCGGAACATACTCCCAGACATTTTCCAATCTGCCACTGAGCTTCCTTCTGGAAGAGTGAAAGTCCAGTGTGGATTGGCAAGAGCATTCACTCAGTGAGTCTCACTGAGTCCTCAGTGTTACCGAGGGCTCCTGAGACTGAGACCCTTTGCAGGCTCTACTCTCCTGAAAAGCCTTCAACTTTGAGCTCAGGTAAGACAAATTCCTTCCCCAGAAATTTGAAGCTATCAGGTGAGTGGTCAATCACTTTGAGGGACTCACTCAATTTTGAGCTTCACAAAGGTAAGGAGAAGGTCTCCTTCATCTGTAGCTAAGAGCACAGTGCTTGGAACAATGAAAGTGGGCAATAAATGCCAGTCAATTGAACATCTGTGTGTGTGGAAGTAAGTGCATTTGACCCTATTGCCAAAATTCTCTAGTTAGAAGGATCAATGATTCACTTCTCTTGAGTTTGTACAAGATAGAGTGAAGGTGGAGTGAAGTGAACATGAATCCACAAGATAACTGGAAGGCTAGGGTGTGGGATAACCTGAGCCTGGACTTGTCTGGTTTTGTGTGTATGTGTGTGCTTCCCCAGGAGTCAGTGTTCTCTTATGATTTCTTCCAACAAATTTTAGTGACGTTCCTACCACAATATGCCAGGCACCGTGCTATAGATACAAAGGATATAAAATGAAAAAAGAGACATAGCACCTCCCCTTAGAGGGCTTATTTTCTGGCAGCAGAGACAAACACTGTGCAAGTTACTGGGGAACAGTAAAATGGAGATAATTTGGAAGCATTATAGATGTGTATAACACGGGGAATTGACCTACCTGTGGTAGAAGTTGGGGGAGGAGATGTCATGGAAGGCTTCCCTGAGACCTAGACACTAGAGATGCAACCTGAAAGAAAAGTAAGAGGGCAGGAAGCAGGAAGGTCATAAAGTGAAGCAAAAGAGACCAGGAGAGTTTTAAAGAGGGAAGGAATATAACAGATTAGTATTTTGCAAAGATCATTCTGACTATAGTGCAGAGAACAAATTGTAAGTTATGAAGTGAAAAAGGCAGCTTGCAAAGAGGTAAGTAATGAGTGCTAGGAGAACATAAAGCAACAGTATTTAATCTGGTCCTGAAAATCAGGGAAGACCTCCTTGATTTGACATTTAAAGTGAGATTTGTAGGCTGGGTTAGCTATGGTGGGGAGGATATGGCTGGCCAGGGGGTGGGGAATCTCTGGCACACTAACTTCAGCCAAGGCAAGCCTCAATCATTTCCATGTCTACATTTTTGCTAATGATTTTGTCCCAGCTTGGTCCCTCTTAGCCATATCACGTCTATCTTTCTAACTTTCTCTCAAATCTCAGATTTGGCTTCTCTTGCCTCTGAATTCCTATTGCATGTCTCTCACTTAGCATTTAAAGATATACTATTTAATATTGCTACTCAACTTTACACATACACCCATAGTCCTTAGTTACTTCTTGGATTTACAAGCCACCTTCTATTACTTTGGCATCACCTAGGGTACCGAGCACAGTGATGGGTACATAAGAGGTACTCATTGAATGGATGAATGAATGAATGTGTCACTAGAGTCCCAGCAGACCTCCTTTAATAATTCAGCATTATCTGTAAAGCTCACAAGGAAGGGGGTCTGCTTTCCTTAAAAAGATTCTAGATACTTGCATGTAAAGACCTCAGATCTGTGATTGACAGCTCCTTCCCACTGGTCACTGCTTCTCAACCCCTTCAATCATCTCCACCCCCCCACCACCACCTTCTATTGTTTCTTCTGTCTTCTGGTCATCATCCAGGATTAGAAAATGGTCTAGCTGTCCTCAGAGACTTACGCCAGCCTGGACTGCTCTGCAGTGCCATGAAGGGCCAGGACTTTTGTTTACAGCTGGGACCATGGTGAGGTGGTGAGCACAGCTGACAGCCCCCTCTGAAGCAAACATCAATCTTCCTCTGTCCTCTCAGCCAAGTTTCACAGACCAGCTCTATTGAAAGCTGGCTGTACCCGCCTGAGTCTCACTGATGTCCCACCCACAACTCTAGCCTGGGAGCATCGGGGTGAATCTCGGCTTTGTACCTTTTAGGAATTGCCCTTGCTCTCCTCTCTGTCCCAGTTTCTAATCATTTTATCTCAATCTCAGGGTCTTGAAAGAACATGTCTTCCTAGGTCCCCAAGCCCTAAACAGTGCCTCGCCTCTTCAACCGTATCTTCCAACTCCCAGCAGTCTACAAACACCCTCATTTGCTTAGCTGCAGGCTGAAAACACAACAGAAAGGAACAAAAAGAGTTTTTAATGTGTAGCTTATGGAGTATGCCTTCCCAAGCTAAGCAGTTGGTCCCAGATCTCTGGATGTATATGTGTATGTGTATGAGTATGAGCATGTGTGTGTGTTTCCCCACAGTTTTAAAACCTGAAAATCAGATGGAGCCAGGAACCTTCAAAGAATATCCTTTGAGGTCTTTAGTATGGGCCTTTTTGTCATACAGTCCGTCCCTGCAAACCTCCTTCCTTAGCAGCTTTGTCCTCTCCAGCACTCACATGACATGAGAGTGAAGTCCTGTTGGGCTTCTAGTTCTATCTGGTACTTCCTGTCTAACAGAGTCTTCACCAATTAGCCAGGGTTCCTTTCTGTGCTTTTCAGCCTTCCCACACTCCCAAATACCCAAGTGATATGATACACTTCTTTCACTAACATTAATGCTTTTTAAGGGGTCTGGTGGTGAAGGGCTACACAGGGGAGGAGAGTTGTCTTCTCTGAGACCTTATCAGAATTTCCAGGGAAGAGGCTTTTTCAAACGAAATTACTCTGTCCCCAGATTTTTACATGGTACATCCCTACCAGAGAGGTGTGTTTATAGATACCCCTAAAAAGATAAAGCATTCCCATGACTATTCTCATCTTTTGTTCTGTTGATCATGGGCTAGCAAACTAGACTGATCCAGATGAATCTGCTGAACTGATTTTATGAAAGCCCTTTGGAATAAGACAGGTATAGATAAACAAACAAAACAAACAAAAATCCTTAGTAAAGAAATACCATTTTGCTTAGCCTTGAAATACTAGGTTTTGTTTTTAACTTTTAAATTGACCACATATTCTTTTTAAAATCATCTAATAAGCTAGTCAGAACCAAATTAAAAAAAAAATGCATCAAGTCGATTTGACTCATAGCGACCCCTCCTTGGGTTTAGAAGGCAGTATCTCTAGGAAGTAGGTTGTCCAGTCTTCCTTCCGAGGACTGGCTGGTGGGTTTGAAGCCTTCTGGTTAGCAGTAAAGTGCCTTAGGCACTATGCCACCAGAGCTCCCATAAATTAACCTTAGAATGGACCGATTTTATATCCTACCCAGAACCATGGGAGATGTCTTAGTTACCCAGTGTAGCTATAATAGACATTTATTTCCTTGCAGTTTAGGAGACTAGAAGGCTGAATTCAGGGTACCGGCTCTAGGGAAAGACTCTCTCTGTGTGTGTCAGTTCTAGGGGAAGATACTTAAACATTTATTACCATAACACCAGTGTTCTTAGGTTCTTTAGTGATCCTCACACGTGTTTGTCATCCCCAGTTTAAGCTTGCTAGCTTACTTGTGTATCTAATCTGCTCTTTTTACACTTGAAAAGTCACCAGGTTTAACACAAGCCGTACACTGATATGGTCTCATTAACATAACAAAGAAAATCATGTTCCCAAATGGGATTACATCTGCAGGTATAAAAAAAAACAAAACAAACCAGAAAAACCACTGCCATCAAGTCAATTCTGACTCAGAGTAACCCCCACTGGGTTTCCAAGGTGGTAAATTTTTACAGAAGTAGATTACCTCACCTTCCTGCCACAGAGTGGCTGGTGGGTTTGAACCACAAATCTTTTATTAGCATTCAAATAAATGCCTTAGGCACTGAGCCACCAGAGCTGCTTACATCCACAAGTATAGGGATCAGGATTCCAATACATATTTTAGAAGGACAAAATTCAATCCGTAATAGGGCGCTGGTGTTCCTCTCCACCCTCCAGAACAGACCAAAACTACCTTCCAGATCTTGAAAGGCTCTCTTAGTCACTAGACAATACAAGCAAGGCCAGAAGATTGCACAAGCGTACCCAACTGAGAGAACACAAGTGGGGGATGAACTTCATCCTTTGACTACCCTGGTGGGGAATGCAACATCCCAGAGAAATAAAATGGTTTTAAAAATTATTCCACTGGAGTGGACAACTTTCCGCAGTTTATTTGGCCTCAGGGGGCACATGGGCCTAATTTGTCCAAAGGTATTGTATGAGCTAATGGGGGCCTTGAAGATAAACACAGGGTGCTTGGAGCCACTGAGTGTCCTCTGAAAGCTGGGACCATAAATAGCTCTGTCTGGCCTTGGGCTCTGGAGCCAAACAAACATTAACCAAAGCTATTTTTCCCTTCCAGTTGAAACAGACTGTGAAGACAGTTGTTGAGCTGTAAATTCAAAAGGAAGAAGAGTAGCTCGCATTTTCTGAAGGCCTACTAAGAATCAGGAATCTGCTGCAGCTTTTTCCCACATGTAAGTGGAGGGTACAAGAGTGCATTCACATTTGAACGGGTTGTTGTTGTTGTTGTTGTTATGTGCCATCGAGTCGGACCCGACCCTTGGGTTTCTGAGGCGGTATCACTACAGAAGTAGGATTGCCCCATCTTCCTTCCGAGGAGTGGCTGGTGGGTTTGAACCGCCAGCCTTCTGATTATCAGTCAAGTGCCTTAGGCACTACGCTACCAGAGCATGGCACAATAGGAAAAGCATGAGTTTTGGAGTCAGATGAAAGAGACTGTGTAACACAATGGCCAGCACTCAGTTGTTAAATGAAAAGTTGGCAGATCAAACCTACCAGCCTCTCTGTGGGTGAAAGATGTGGCAGTCTTGCTTCTGTAAAGATTATAGCCTTGCAAACCCTTTGGGACCATTCTATAGGGTTGCAATGAGACAGAATCCAATCAATGGCATTGGGTAGGTGGGTTTAGAGTCAGACAGTGAAATCTGAATCTTTAGTCTGCCATTTACTACTGAGAAACTTTGGGTAATAATTTAACTTCTCTTGGCTTCACTGAGGATTCACTAAGATAACATGTCAAGAGCTGAGGCCAGAGCTGCCTGGGGCATAGGAGGTATTCAGTTCCCATGCCCTTCTTTGCTACCACCTTGATTCCAAAGTTAATTCATGTCATTCACACTCTTGGCCTTGAAGCTTCACTCAGTAAAGCCTAAGATGGGTCTGCTAGACAGAATACTGGAGCGAGAGTCAGGAGATATGGGTCCTGGTGCCAAACAAAGCCTCTGTTATACTTTGGGTAAATTATCCCTCTCTGCTGACTCTGTTAATGAAACAGAACACCCCTAACAGCTCTAGAAGGAAAAACCAGAGGATATCACTTTTCTTGGGTACCTGCCATGAGACATGCACTATGCTAGACCCTTTTATTGTTGTTGTTTGGTCCTGTCCAGTAGATTTTGACTCATAGTGACCCTATATGACAGAGAAGAACTGCCCCGTAGGGTTTCCTGGGCTGTAATCTTTACGGGAGCAGAGGGACAAGTCTTTTCGCTTGTGGAGCTGATATGAGGGTTTGAACTGGCAACATTTCGGTTAACAACTGAGTGTTTAACTGGGAAGCCACCAGAGCTCCTTTGGTCCTTTTACATACTTTATATCTTCTCCATCAGTGCTATGCAATAGAACTTTCTGTGATGGTGGGAATGTTCTGTATCTGCATTGTCTAATACATACATACTAGCCATAAATCGCCATTGGCTAGCTTGACTGAGGGATTGAAGTTTTAATTTTACTTAATTTTAATCAGGGAGCTCTGTAACGTAGTGCCTAAGGCACTTGACTGCTAATCAGAAGGCTGGCGGTTCAACCCCACCAGTCGCTCCTCAGAAGGAAGATGGGGCAATCTACTTCCGTAGTGATACTGCCTTGGAAACCCAAGGGAGGGTTGCTATGAGTCGGGTCTGACCCGACGGCACATAACAACAACAGCAATTTTAATCAAAGTAGCCACATGTGGTCACTGGCTACCACACTGGACAGTGCAGCTCCCTGGAGGGTGCAAATGTTTATGTGTTTGACTATTATCCAAAAGGTTAGTGGTTCAAACCCACCTAGATGTGCCTAGGAAGACAGGACTGGTGATCGGTTTCTGAAAGGTTATTACCTTGAAGACCCTATGGAGTTTTTCTGCACACATGGGTCAGAATCGACAACAACAACAAAGCTCATAAAGCAGGAATATTTTTTCCCATTTACTATATATTAAAGTTAAGATTCAGAAAAGTCAAAGAACTTAAAAGTCACTTAAACAGCATACACCTAAACCAGATTCAAAACCTAGGTATAGAAAGATTAGTAAGAAGGTCAGATATACCTAGTATTATCCAGGTTCCTCTACTTATACACTGCATGACTGAATAAAAACACAATGTCCAGAACTCACTGTCATCATCTATAAAATGATAACAGTCACCTGATTGACAGACCACTTATTGAGATTAATGGGTATAGATCTATAAAAACCAAAAAACCAAACTTACAGTCATTGAGTTGATTTCAACTCATAGTGACCCCCATTGGGTTTCCAAGGTGGTAAATCTTTAAGGAAGCAGATCATCTCATGTTTCTTCCATGGAGCAGCTGGTGAGTTTGAACCACCAACCTTCTGGTTAGCAGCCAAATGCCCTAACCACTACACCACCAGAGCCCATAGTGGGCTTTCAACAACTTTTGTTCCCTCACCACTCTGATTCCTCCCTCACACATAGAAGAGATTCAGACATAAACTAAAAAAGAAATGACTTCAAGGTAGAGAGTACATTTGGGAAATATAAAAGCAAAAGGAAAATACTTACAAGCTTTTATGCAATATCCAATTGGAGTGGAGATGAAGAAGAGTATTAAAATCATCATAACATCTGCATTTACTTGTCCCTCTAGTCAACATTAGCCAAGCAGGGAACAGAGTTATCTATAATGTATTTTGAGGCCCAGAAAGATAAGCTATAACAGTGAAACAAAAGAGTAAGGTTAAGGGGTTGGAGAGCCAGGTAAAGTTCAAATCCTGGTTCCCATACCTGACACCTCCTACACAGTAGTTCCTAATCTGCCGGATGTCTCAATAAAGCATGTACCATTTATTATTTTGCTTTATATTCTGTAGCACCCTCTAGTGGTATACTTAAAAATAAGCATTACATTTTTTTTCCTCCAAAGCCGTGGTTCTCGAATTTCAGTGTGCATCAGAATCACCTGGACCACAGATTGCCAAACCCCATTCCAAGAAATTTTGATTTAGGCTTGAAGTAAGGTGCCCTGGTGGCACAGTGGTTAAGTGCTTGGCTGCTAACCAAAAGGGTTGAATCCACCAGCAACTCCACAGTAGAAAAGACCTGTAACGATTCCAGCCTAGTAAACACTCTGGAGGCAGTTCTGCCCTATATATAGGGTTGCTGTGAGTTGCAATGGACTCAATGGCACACAACAACAGGGTTGAAGTGGAGCCTGAGAATCTGAATTCCTAACTTCCCAGATGATGCTGAAGCTGTTGGGCCAGGAAACATACTTTGAGAACCAGTGCTCTGAACCACTACCACCTCCCACGCTACACACACACACACACACACACACACACGATCGATAACTACAAGAGGTAAGATTTTTGTTGTTAGATTTGATTTTGTAGTACCCACCTAAATGGGATTTGATCTAAAATATGGGGGGGGGG
>NW_006922261.1:164281-164972 GCF_000298275.1 Orycteropus afer afer | reverse complement strand
GGGCAATCCTATTTCCGTAGTGATACTGCCTCGGAAACCCAAGGAGGGGTCGCTATGAGTCGGGGCCGACTCGACGGCACATAACAACAACAGCATTTGAATAAGTGAACAGAGGCGTAGAATCTTCATCAGCAAAAGTGCCTGATGTCATTCATCAGTTCTTTGATATAAGAAGGCATGGAAGAAAGGAGAGAGGGGTACAGAAGAAGAAAAAAAAGGAAAGAAATGAGGAAAGCACTTGAATCTTGGGCCATGATCTCCTGCCTAAATGGGCCATTTACAGAGGTGGACTTCATTTTCCCCTTAGAAATGTAAGCTATACATAGCCACTAGAGATTGGAGAGTCCAACAAATCAGACAGAGGGGGGGACAGAATCCCATAATTCCAGGAACCAAACAGCCAATCCTTTGCTGGGATTTGGCGACATCTAATGGCAGACTTGAAAGGTATAAACCTCATCCAGAGAACTTTCTGGAAAATCAATCGAGTGTGTACTCGCCTGAAGGGCACTGTGCTTGGAGATCAGGACAAAAAGGTAAGAGCGCCTCAGCCTCCACAGAAATCCACAGTCCTTCGCGGAGGGAGAGGCTGTTGTATATAGATAGTCCCAGCAGAAAATTTTATCTGTGCTAGGATAATTGCGTGCAACTTTGGGGAGAAGCGGGGGCTAGAAGGAGGAAGGGGCGGGCG
>NW_006922261.1:159102-163642 GCF_000298275.1 Orycteropus afer afer | reverse complement strand
ACGTACACACACACACACACACACACACACACACACACACACACACACCGGTACAAACCTCAAGGCCAGGCGAGCTAGCACACGCGCGCGCACACACCCACACCGGTACAAACCTTAAGGCCGAGCTAGCATGTACACACACACACACACACACACCGGCCCCATCAACACGCGCGCAAGACCGAGTCACCTCCACTCACAAGCACGTCAAAAACACACCACCCCCGCTTCTCCCCAACTCAGAGAGTTGCGCCAGAGGTTCGGGGGCGTGGCCCCAGGTTTGACCTCGCGCTTCCCTACCGGCGGGAACCTTAGCTCATTTCCGCCCATCCCGTTTCCGCAGGCCACGTAGACACTTCCTTTCCTAATGGTGGTGGTGGGGGACCCATAATGCTTCTCTGTTTAAAAAAAAAAAAATTCTGGTCTGAGGAACCATGGGTCGTGAAAATAGGCCACGTGAACACTCTGCCCTATAGACTTATGACCCAAAGGCTGTCGCGCTTTTGAAGGGTGGGTTAAGAACCTAAGAGGACAGACATGATTGGCTGCAGCCCACACTAAAGAAGGAAGGTGATTGGTTTGTTCCGAACCTTAACCGTGAAGAAGCAGGTTGCTAGCACCCGCCTTTACTGCGGCTAAGTGTCATCGCTTACGTGGTAGGCGTCATCCAATCATTTGGTTATGGAACATTCTAAAACTTAGACAAGATGAATGTGATTGGCTGAAGGGCATAAGCCCGCCTCCAGGGTGACGTGTCTGCCTATGGATATCAGTTGCCAGAGAAACCTGGCTTTACTATGGCGGTTGGAGAAACGGCAGTGATCACACGTCTGCTGCTGGGAAGAACTGGATTCTCGTTTCAGGTTTCGGGGTGGGGGTGGGGAGGAAGGTTTGGTGATTTCCCTTATCTGATATTTAGACAGAATCAGCTAATGGGTTTATAATCGAGCAGAGCTAGTACAAATTCCTGCTCGCCAACGCCCAGCTCAGGCAAGGCCCCTGTTCTTTCTGTGTCTCGGTTTCCATGTTTGTAAAATGGTGATAATAATATATCTACCTCAGACGAGTGCTGAGGCTTAAGGGTAATAGCGCATAGAAGACACTTAATATGAAGTCTGGCTCCTATAGATATTACTGTTATTAAGTAGATAAAGCCTCACGTAACAGAATGAGGAAAATACGTTTAAATTATGTAAATTAGTTCGTTATAGTGCCTTCCTTGCCCATCAGCTTCCCTAGAAGAAATTAGGTAGAAGAGGCATAATCTTTACCGATGAAATAATATATTGAGGTTTGCTTCAAAATAGTGGATATTGGAATTTTCCAAATTGAAAAGTGAAAAAAAAGACAGATTAAGAACGAGAGCAATTTGGAGATCAACCACATGCGTTGAGTAGGCCTTGTTTAGATCCTGATTTGAACACAACAACTGTAAAAGACTAAGATATATCGGGAAAATTGAGCACCGATTCGATATTTTACGGTTTTAGAGAAATTTGTCGTGTTTTAGACGTTGTGATGGCATTGTGGTATGTTTTTAAATTGTCTACCTTGTAGTGATATCGACTGAAATATTTACGGATTAAATAATGTCTAAGATCGGCTTCAAAATACGTTGACGGCTAGGATTTGCTTCTAAATAAATTCTGTGAAGGAGAAAGTGTCGAGGGCGACAGATAAAATAAAATTGGCTTGAAGTTAAAAATCATTTAAGCTTAGTGATATTACTGTGTCTTAGTATATGTTCGAAATTTTACGTAATAAAATACAAAAAGTCAGCTATTCAATGAGCTTAAAAAATCGGGGGGGGGGGGGGGGGGGAGTGGGGGGGGTTTTGTATGAAACAAGATGGCCTTCAGTTGATAATTGAAGCTGGGTGATGGGTTCATGTGAATTCGTAGTACTATTGTATCCAGATTTGTCCTCATTTGATTTTTTTTCCCTCAAAAAGTTAAAAAAAAAAAAAAAAAGATAAATGTACGTGGTTTTAAAGTCACAAGAAAGAAAGAGAAACATTTGTGCATTAATTATCAGTTTGGTGTCCTTTGTGATAAAATGCATTGGTTGATGGAGAAGAAAACCATTGTCTCACATCTTTTTATTCTATGTCCTTTCCTGTCCCCTTCTTTGACCTTTTAGGTCACCATCAGAAAAGCTAAGTTTGTTGTATGGTGAGGATCAGAAGATCTGATCCTGGTTACAGAACCATCCCTCATTACAGAATCTTGGGTAAGTGCTTCCCTTCTCCTGGCCTCAGTCCTCAAACGAGATAAAACCACATAGTCTTCCTAAATGCCCAGGGATATTTTGAAGATTAATAAGCCCCTATCTGGGAAAGCACTCTGAATTCTAATAAGGGAGGGATGGAGCTAAACCCATTGGTACTTTCAGTGTAGAAAGTGGCTGTAGAGGCCGAAACAACAGAGGGCTTGTGTAATCATTTTACAAAATAATGCCCTGTCGTTGATTCCACAAATCCATATATTTATGTTGTTTTTCTTCCTTTGGGGCATTCCATATGCAGCATAAATGAGTGGTTAAGAGCAAATACTGACAACCTAAATTTAAATCCTGGCTCTGCCACTTACTGTGTGATACTGGGCAAGATATTTACTTACTTTGTACCTAAGTTTCCTCATATGGAACATAGAGATAATGGTAGTACCTGCTTCATAGGATTGTTGTGACAATTAAATGTAAAGTACCAGGGCAGTGCCTGGCACATATAAGTGCTTTAATACTGATTAGTCCTCCTGCTACATCCTGTTCAACACACACTTACACATGCTTCTAAAAGCAGTAGATACATCCCTTTGCAGTTAAAAAAAATAATAATACTGTTGGTTTCTCTCTTGATTTTTCCAGAAGCAGCAGTTACCACTAGAACTGAATTCTGACATTTTGACTTCTGGCTTGTCCTTACAATCTAGAAAAATTTTAAGTAGGTTGACCATATTATTGATCAGGAAATTTCTAGGAGGTACAACGTAAGTGGCAGCTAGCAAATCACACCATATTCAGTCTGCTAATAGCTTTTATATCATTCCTCCTTTGTCTGTGGTCTGGAAAATAAAAAAACAACACACTGTTAAACATGAAAGAGATTTCCCAAGATCCAGAAGAGAGACTGGATATAAATGTGACTGACATTATGTATGTACATTTAAAGGTTTATTCCATCAAGCTAGGACATGTCACACTCATTTATGACACACACATACACAAAGATGTTAGCATTTGGAGTCTGCTTTCCTGAAAGATCCATTGCATGCGTGAGGAGATGAAGGAAGTTTTTTCAGTCTCTTGACGGCTTCATTTTCTCATAGAATCACTGTATTTTTCTTCCCTGAAAAAGCTAGGTTTCAGAGGAGGGCATTGCCCTGGTAGAAGAAATACAGTAGGTGGGTAGGCAGAAAACCCCTCTACATGAAGCCATTTGGAGAATGATAAAAGGCTAAAGGGAATGGGGTACTGTTGAGCCAATAGGAGCTCAGAGAAGGCATCAGTCAGGGTGGCCTGAAATAGAGAAAGCCTTAAGGAGGAAATAGATTTTGACTTGGGTTTCTAGGGATGGACAGAACCTAGGAGGGAGGGAAACCAGTCTGAATGGTGTGCCTACAGAGTATACAATAACCAGTCACAACTGTCTGAATAATTCAGCTATATGTTAGATCCATGGATAAGAATAGCTCAGAATATTGTTATAAATTTAAAATACATGTATTTTTAATCACATAATCGATACATGAATATGGTCTCCTTTCAAAATTTAAATATTACAGAGTAGGGTTAGGTTTCTCTTATATCTTACTCATCCCGAGGTAACCACTATTACTGGTTTGGTCTATTCTAAATGTCTAATATGTGTCCCTGTTTAAGAAATGTGCTTGGATGTATACATAAAATACTGTATTGTGTTTTCCTTTTTACACAAATATGTTGTCACATGCTAAGTATTATTTTGTAACTAGCTATTTTTGTTTAATTTGTCTTGTATGTCTTCATGCCCGTTCATAGAGTTCTATTTGATTTCTTTCATAATGGCCTGCCTTTAACTAGCATGATGTTCCATATTATGAAGGTACTACATTTTATTTTGCCAAACTGGAGATTGACTTGTGTTTTACTATTACAAATAATCCTGCATCAGATATCCTTATGTAGTTCTGTTGGTACACATTTACATGTGTTATTCTAGGACAACATTTCTGTTTTTGAGCTATGATAATTAACCAATATGGGATTACTTTGAGAATAATCAGACATATCACTGTGACAACAGATGGCCTAGAAATAGTGATGCCTTTAAGAATTGAATAATCAAAAAACACTGGGAAGAGAGTACCACAGAAGACCCATATTGGTAACTGAGAATGTTAGAAGATTGCATTTCAAACCCCAGGGGAATGGGTGGACTTTTTGTTATATGTTTGGGAAAAGGTTTACATTTTAACACATAAATTCTAGATTGTTGTTGTTGTTATGTTGTTATGTGCCGTCAAGTCAGCCCTGACTCATAGCGACCCCTCCTTGGGTTTCC
>NW_006922261.1:142808-158257 GCF_000298275.1 Orycteropus afer afer | reverse complement strand
ACTTGCCTGCTAACCAGACGGCTGGCGGTTCAAACCCACCAGCCACTCCTCGGAAGGAAGGTTGGGCAATCCTACTTCCGTAGTGATACTACCTCGGAAACCCAAGGAGGAGTCGCTAGGAGTCAGGGCTGACTCGACGGCACATAACAACAACAACAACATACATAAGCAAATCCTTTCACCAAATGGTTCCACTTCTGGGAACAGATTCTTCAGAAATACTTAGCCTAATGTTCTAATATAGCTGTGCTATCACAGCATTTTTTAAAATAATGAAATGTTGGAAACAACTTGAATGTTCATTGATACGGGACTGGGTAAACTATGATAAATAAAAGTAAATAATACAAAGGTGTTAAAAAGAATGCAGTAGGTATGGGCTGAGATGGAAAGATAGCCATGATAATATCCTAAAGAGCAAAGCAAGGTACTGAGAACTATATTTCCTCTTTTTCAGAACAAATTATGAATACATATGATACAGTCACACACATAACATAGCATTTGATTTTTAAAGGTGTATTTATATGTGTGCATATGCATATAAAATTTTTGAAGGAATACATACCAGTTTGTTCAGAGGATATACATTGAGGTGGGGGTGGGAGGTGGTAAGGGGAGAATGCCCACATCTTTCTTTATGACTTGGTATTCATAGGTATAGAAAGGAAAAAGTACACAATAAATGGTGTCACAAAATTTAATTACTTGAGAGAAAATTTTTGTTAGCTCATAGCTTGCAAAATAAATTCTAGGTGGATTAAGGCATTAAAACAAATCCATGAAGATATCATAATTTTTAGACTTAAAAACAATGGAAGGAACTATATCAGACTGTATAAGACTTGGGGAAAAAACTTAAGTTCTGACATTATAAAAGAAAACATTAGGGGAAATATTTACCAAAATAGGACATAACTTAATATATAAAGCTGTCAGTAGGTAAAATCACTGAGAACCAACTCCAGATAAATGGGCCTAGGTTAAGAACTGAAGTATAAATTGCCAATATACATATTTTTTAAATGTTAAGACTTCACTGATGAATACAAAATAAACTGGGGGAAAAAGAAACCCTTTACTTATCAGAGTCACAAATATTTTTATGAAGCTACCCAGTGCTGGTCAGGGTATGAGGTGTGATAAATTACACTTTTATACTTTGTTTGAGGTGATTTGGTGACATAAGAATCTTAAAAGTGTTAGACCTCTTGACCTACTAAATCCACTTCTGGGAATCTTGCAGAGGAATAATATGAAATGAGGGCAAAAAATGTTATAATTGGTGGTTGTGGGATGAAATGGGGAGGGGGGATGCCTTATGTTTCCAGAGGGGGTGGTTGAGTAAATGAAGGTATGTCCATTTGATAAAATATGCAGCTCTCAAAATGGATGCCAATTTTGACCTTGAAATATGGAACAATGATTAGTTGTAATGGTAAATTGAAAAGGCAAATCTAAGATTTGCTATCCTGTGTGAACTCACCTCTGGTCAAATGTGTATTTGCACAGAGATTAAAATTAAAGATAGGAAACCAAGATAAACATTACAGATGTGTTTTCTCAATTTGTGACCTACCTGAGAACTGACCTGTGGGAAAGAAGTAGAAAAATTTTCAGTGACTATTCCCAGTTTTTGCCCCTACTTTCTCATGTGCCACATCCATCACCTCCCTTCTTTGATTCAGTAGTTGGCTATTATCTCCTATAATATAGCACTGGTTATACAGCAGTTAAGCACTAGGCAGTTAATGGAAAGGTCAGCCTTTCTGACCCAGTGGCCACTCTACCAGAGTTAGGTGACAAGTCTGTTTCTGTAAAGATTGAGAAAAACCTGTTGCCCTTGAGCTGATTCTGACTCTTAACAACCCTATGGGACAGGGTAGAACTACCCCATAAGGTTTCCAAGGCTGCAGTGTTTACAGAAGCTGACTGCAACGTCCTTCTATGGAGCGGCTGATAGGTTTGAACTGCCAGCCTTTTGGTTAGCAGCCAAGTGCTTAAACACTGCACCACTGGTGACTTCTGTAAGAATCACAGCCTTGAAAACCTTATGAGGGCAGTTCTATAGGGTCACTATGAGTCAAAATTGACTTGATGGTAATTCTGTGTGTGTATACACAAGGGGCTCTGATGGCATAGTGGGTAAGCTACTTGGCTGCTAACCAGCAGGTCAGCAGTTCAAGCCCACCAACTGCTTTGTGGGAGGAAGATTTTCACAGCCTTGGAAACCCAGTGGGGGTCACTATGTGTCAGAATCGACTTGATAGTAGTGGGGTTTGGTTTTGGTATATATAAAAATAAATCTCCACTCACTGAGGACCTAGCTTCTGTGAATGATATGCAAGATAGGTATAACAAGACCTATGGCAAATTGAAATTAGTAATGTAGTTCTGTAACTAAAACTAGCCGATAAAACATTTAGATAACAGTGAAGGCTGGGAATACTAATGTCGGCATTAAATGGTACTGGAGATGGGAGAGTAACACAAGCTAGAGTAAAGGAAGATTTAAGAGAAATGGGGCCTGATGTGGGATTTGGATGAGAGGTGGAAGTCTGATTGGTGCAAAGTGGGCATACCAAACTGAGTAAACAATGTAATAACTACCTGAAAACTCAAGACTGAAACTGGTAATAGCTCAGAAAAAGCAATATTTAATGCTGCCTTCATACCAACTTTTATGTAAAGAATGTGTACAGAACATCTGTTACCAATCCAGGGAGCTGTTGACGCTTCTGGGAACAGAGGTGTGAAGTGTAGTGACTGAGAGTAGTACAGCTATCCAAAAACTTGTATTGCAAGTAGGAGCCAGGAATCTAAAGGATGGATCTTCCCTTTTGCTGACTGGCTCTTGACTCCCAGGTACTATGGGGTGTTTGTGTGATGTGCAGGACACTCAGACGTAAAGGTCATTGAAGCAATTCTTGAGAAAGGCTACTTCCCTCCCTTTTTTCACTCTGGGCACCTCAACTAACGATGCAAGTATTTTATAAGACAGTGTTAGAAGTTTCATTCAACTTGGGGCTTAACATGAATAGGAAAATTTGTGGAGAATAATTAAACTTACCTTCTAATGAGAACCAGGTAAAATTCTGTAGTTTTATTCTTTACGAATATATGTAATCAGTACCAAGGATAAATAGCAGGTTCACCTATTATTCCCAGGTTCCTCCTCACTAAGGAAACGTCAGTAACTGTTATGTGCTGTTGAGTCAGACCCGATTCATAGCGACCCTCCTTGGGTTTTCGAGGCAGTATCACTACAGAAGTAGATTGCCCAACCTTCTTTCCAAGGAGGTAGGTTTGAACCCCCAGCCTTCTGGTTAGCAGTCAAGGGTCTTAGGCACTATGCTACCAGAGCTCCTACGTTAGTAACTAGAGGTGGTAAATCTTTATGGAAGTAGATTGCCCAGTCTTCTTTCTGCAGAGTGGCTGGTGGGTTTGAACTGCCAACCTTCTGGTCAAATGCCTTAGGCACTGCGCCACTAGAGCTCATTCTGTATGGATACATGCAGTCAGTACCAAGGGTAAACAGGTTCACTTATCATTCTCTGGTTCCTCCTCACTAAGGAAATGTTAGTAACCAATGTGGCTTCCAAAATAGTTCTTGTCCAACCTGGCACTACTATTACATATTATACCCAGTCTGGTCTGCATCGAGTCATCTTGCTTACCTTAGTTGGTATTTTACTTACTGTCTTATTTTGTGGAACCTCTGCACTGTATTAGCCCAATAATGGATTTTCTGACTTTCCTATCACTTGACTGAATTCTCTGTTAATCTTAAAAGACTTTTCACCTCTGTCCTAGTCTCAATGAATTTCTTTTTTTATTTTAAATTGTTTTGTAAGCATGATAGCTTACAATATAATACCATGACCCACTATCCGCTGTCACGCTGTTCCCTCACAGATCCTAGGAAATCATGCAGATAGCCCCACGATAATGCAAGGCTTTTAGCAGGGATCTCTGCATACCCCTGAGAGCTAGAAGGTTTCTGATTCTTGAGTCAGGCTCCGTCTCAGATTTTGATGCTGAAGACTGGCTTTGCCCTTTAATTCCTGCTCAGATTTGTGCCCTTTTCAGTTAAAGGACAGTATTTGCTTGGTGAAAGTACCAGTACCCAGGCCTCTCTTTCCAATAACTGGCTTCCTTAATTCAGCATTCCAGTTTTCAAGTTTTTGTCTCCTATTCCCCCCTCTCCAGTGGTGTAGTGGTTAAGGCATTTAGCTCCTAACCAGAAGGTGGGTGGTTCAAACTCACCAGCTACTCTGCAGAAGAAAGATGCTTCAGTAAAGATTTACAGCCTTGGGAACTCAGTGGGGTCACTGAGTTGACATTGATTCGATGCCAACGAGTTTGGTTTTTGGTTTTGGTATTCCCACCTTGGGAGTTCTGGTGGCATAGTGCCTAAAGCATTTGGCTGCTAACCAGAGGGCTGGCGGTTCAAACCCACCAGCCACTCCTTGGGAGGAAGATTGGGCAATCTACTTCTTGGAGATAACTACCTCAGAAACCCAAGGAGGGGTTGCTATGAGTCGGAAATGACAGGGCTTTCCTGAAACCTGGCACATAGTCTTAAGGGGTAGAGATTGAAGAATTTTGTGTGTGGGTGTATGGTTGAAAGTTGTAGTTATCAGAGAAATTCAGTTAAAGGTTGGTCCAGAATCATCTCCTTTTTGTTCCCTTTCCAAGAGGTTGTAGTGCTGTTTAGTCAATCTCTACTCATGGTGACCTCAGGTATGTGTATGTAGAGTTAGAACTGTTCTGTAGGGTTTTCAAGGCTGTGACCTTTCACAAGCAGGTTGCCACACTTGAATTCTAAGACACTTCCAGATAGGTTCTAACTGCCAATCTTTGGGCTAGTTGAGTGCTTAACCATATGTGCCACCCAGGTACTCCTTGTAAGAGGTAAACCCTGTTACCTTAATCTGAAATTTATCCACCTAGTCATTTTCTTGCACATTTATACACCCTAGTTTAAAACACAAAAATTGGATCACATGTTCTTAAGAACAGGTTCCTCCTCATTTCTACACCTGTGTTACGTATCCCAAAAGGAGCTCTCGTGATACAGTGGTTATGTGCTCAGCTGCAAACCGAAAGGTTGGCAGTTCAAACTCACCAGTCACTCCATGAGAGAAAGAAAGATGTGGCAGTCTGCTTCCGTAAACATTTACAGCTTTGGAAACTATGGGGCAGTTCTATGTCCTGTAGGGTCACTATGAGTCAGAATCAACTCTGTGGCAATGGGTTTGGGTTTTTGGTTATAGCACATCTTTCCATGTTAGTACATAAATCTGTTTAATTCATTTCAGTGGCTGTACATTCTTCCATAATGTGCATATGTAATAATTTGTAGTGCCATTTCACTATTGAAGAATATTTAGGTATTTCCAGTTTTAAATATTACAAACACCACTGCAGTAAACATCTTTGCATGTTCACATGTGGCGGTATTCCTGCACACAGTAAATTCTTATAAAAACCTGTGAAGGGTGAGGATAACTAACCACATTCTGTAGATGAGAACACAGGCGAAGAGAGCTTAAATACGTGCCCAAGGTCTCATAGCTTAAAAATGGTGGAGCCTAATCAAATTACATGTCTGTGTGACAACAGACTCATGTTTTCTCTGATACCTCATTTGTTTATCAAATTATGTATTATTCATATATAATTACATAAAATCCTATATTGTTATTTTCTGTATTGTTTCACAGAAGTTACTTTTCATTGCAGATACCCACTTCATCCTTGTAGACCATCTCTGAAGATCTTATAAGATTCCATCTGAGAAAGCACTAGGAGTTCTTAGAAGGGGAAGAAGGAAGAAGATTATGTAAGTCAGGAATTGTTTCACCTGTCACACCATGAGGGTACTAGAACACTTTTCCTATATATATCATATTAGCCCTCTTTGCTGTGGTTTACACTATAGATTACCCTTTTTACTTATTGAAACTTTCAACTACTTTGGCTTCCAAAATACCATTTTCCTATGGCTACTCTATTTTTTTGTTGTTGTTGTTTTTGCTCTCTTTCTTTGTTCATTCCTTAAATATCTGTCTTCCCTAGGTTTTCCAGAACTCCATACTTGGCTCATTTTTTTCCCCCTCTATTCTCCCTGTGTTATTTATTTAACTCATAGTTTCCACTACCAGCAATATAATGGTTATTCTCAGATCTCCAATTCTGGCTCTGACTTCTCACCTGAGCCTTACAGTATAACTGCACCTCTCACACTTAATAGGTCCAACACAGATTATCTTTTCCCTCTAATCCATTTCATTTCTTCTGGATACAATTTCATTTGGTAATGATACTAAAGTCCTAGTCACCCATCCTCAAAACCTGGGAATCATCAACTTCTCCCTCACCAATTTATCACCTCCTCAAATAAGCTATCACTGAAGGTGGTGTCATATATCATCTCTTGTAAAACTAGTTTTAGCTTCCATAATACTCTGTGTATAGCTATCCTTGTACTAACCTTGATTTAGAATTATCACTTTAGACATCAGCCTAGTACCTGAAACAGATGACTGACTGCATTAATGAATGGATGAATTACCTCTGTTCTATTATTTTTATTGCTGATGCTAAGCTAACACTTAAAAAAATCAGTGTTTTTTTATTAATTTATTAGTTACCCAGACTTGAAATTTCAAAGCCAGCTTTGACTCCTCCCTCTCTTTCAGTTACCAAGTTCTGTATTCTGCAGTTTCTCTTGACTTTGTCATCACCCTAGTTCAGACCTTTATCATCACCTACCTGCACTTAGAGCCTTTACTGTTGCTCGGTTTGCCTTCAATCAACTAAAAAAAAATCTTCCTTATTTCTTTCATCTGTTCAAAAGCCTTGACTTTCAACTCCACTGCCTTTTATACTTTCTCATTTTATTGTTTCTCTGAAATTATATTTCTGTCCAGAGGAAATAAGGGCAACAACCTTACATATTAATATCTCTTAGAAAAAATAATTTATGGGCAGATCTGATGAGTAGTTGGGAGGGATAAGGATAATAGATAATAAGGATGGGGGAGGTAGAAAGTCACTAATAAATGGTCCTGCAATAGGATTTGAAGTCCAAATTCCAAGAGCGTGTGTGTTGTGCTTGGATGTGCCTTGATGAAGCATACTGTGTTAAAGGCTGCCATAGAAAACAACCAAATAAAATACTTTATATATTTCAGTGGTTGGAATAAAAACAGGGTTGAATGAGTTCCAGAAAGCAGGGTTCTCAAACTCGTGGACAACAATCTGCAGAAGAAGACAACTTCAAAAAGCCAACAAGAAGCAACATGCAGAGAAGTAAGATGAGAGGGGCCTCCTCCGGAAAGAAGACGGCTGGTCCTCAGCAGAAGAATCTGGAGCCAGCTCTTCCAGGCAGATGGGGGGGTCGCTCTGCAGAGAACCCCCCTTCAGGATCCGTGAGGAAGACAAGAAAGAACAAACAGAAGACTCCTGGAAATGGAGATGGTGGAAGTACCAGTGAAGCACCTCAGCCACCTCGGAAGAAAAGGGCCCGGGCAGATCCTACTGTTGAAAGTGAGGAGGCATTTAAGAATAGGGTGGAGGTGAAGGTGAAGATTCCTGAAGAATTAAAACCATGGCTTGTTGAGGACTGGGACTTAGTTACCAGGCAGAAGCAGCTGTTTCAGCTCCCGGCTAAGAAAAACGTAGATGCCATTCTGGAAGAGTACGCAAATTGCAAGAGATCTCAAGGAAACGTCGACAATAAGGAATATGCGGTTAATGAAGTTGTGGGGGGAATAAAAGAGTATTTCAATGTGATGTTGGGCACTCAGCTGCTCTATAAATTTGAGAGGCCCCAGTATGCTGAAATCCTCATGGCTCACCCTGATGCACCTATGTCCCAGGTTTATGGAGCACCACACTTACTGAGATTGTTTGTAAGAATTGGAGCAATGTTGGCCTATACACCCCTTGATGAGAAAAGCTTGGCATTATTGTTGGGCTATTTGCATGATTTCCTAAAATATCTGGCAAAGAATTCTGCAGCCCTGTTTACTGCCAGCGATTACAAAGTGGCTTCAGCTGAGTACCATCGCAAAGCCCTGTGAGGGTCTACTGACCACTCACTGTTATGTCTGGATATCTGTAAACACTTTTCTTTTTGTTCTTAGTCTTTTTCTTGTATAATTGATGTTCTCTAAAATTGTTAATGTATCACAGGGCTCATGTTTAACTTTTTTTCTGTTTGTTTCAAACAGAAAGTAAAAGGAGTGTAAGCTCCTTTTCTCATTTCGAAGTTGCTACCAGTGTATGCAGTAATTAGACAAAGAAGAAACATTCAGTAGAACATTTTATTGCCTAGTTGACAACATTGCTTGAATGCTGGTGGTTCTATCCCTTTGACACTACACAATTTTCTAATATGTGTTAATGCTATGTGACAAAATGCCCTGATTCCTAGTGCCAAAGGTTCAACTTAATGTATATACCTGAAAACCCATGCATTTGTGCTCTTTTTTTTTTTTTAATGGTGCTTGAAGTAAAACAGCCCATCCTCTGCAAGTCATCTATGTTGTTCCTTAGGCATTCTATCTTTGCTCAAATTGTTGAAGGATGGTGATTTGTTTCATGGTTTTTGTATTTGAGTCTAATACACATTCTAACATGATAGAGGCAATGCATTGTGTAGCCGCGGTTTTCTGAAAAGTTGATATTTTAGGAATTGTATTTCAGATCTTAAATAAAATTTGTTTCTAAATTTCAAAGCAAACCACTTGCAGTGTCCCTTTAATGTTAACTGTGGTTGATTAAGTCAGCAGACTCAGGAAGGATCTAGGGGGGAATCCCAGCAGAGAACTCTGGCTCGAATGAAAGAATTCCTTTTCCATGTTAGGTGTGGCAGCCAGGACTATGTCCTGCCAGGCCAGTTCCCTTCTCCCCTTTCAGTGTGGTTACTCAGGGTGGGACTGCTTTCTAGTTCTGCTTGTAAGAGCCAATTTTGTCCCAGGTACCTCTTACTCTTACCCTTATGAATTTGGTTGGCATAATGAGACATTTAATTGGGTATTATAATAGTGCTTGAGGAACCCTGGTAGCACAGTGATTGATTAAAGTGCTGAACTCCTAACCAGAAAGGTTGGAGGTTCACACCCACCAGCCGCTTCTGCCACTCTACAGGAGAAGGATGAGTAGGGCAGTTTTTTTTCTGTTCTGTAGGGTCGCTGAGTCAATTGACTTGACAGCAGTGGGGTTTTGGGTTTTTTTTTTTTAATAACAGTCCCTTATACTTATGCAGAGTTTTGCTTTTTCCCACCAGAAGAAATGAAGAAATACGGGCAACCACCTTACATATTACATCTCTCAGAAATCCCTGTAGGTTTTTGGCCAAGGATGGTAACCTTTCGTAGTTTGATCACTTATGTCATTTTCCCTCTCCTTTTATAATCCCTTGAACATAACATTGGGAATCCTAGGCTAGGAGATCTGTGAAAGAGGATGGTGTTAGATGCCTGTTTATAAACCCTCTCTTATGTGGGAATTTCCAAGTCAAGCCAAGTTTTTTTCACGACAGTGCTTCTCACTTTTGTGAAAATACTCTGGTTATAGAAATTTTGGGAAATAGAGCAAGAACAACTTAGAAATAAGAGTCGTATATAATCCCACTGGATTGGTCAGAGTCCCAAGAGCAAAAAGATTGGTACTCAAAATGTATGATTTAAGGAGATTTAATAAAGAATTTTTTTCCATGTTGTGGGGGGAGGTGTCTTGTTACTACCCCTAGGTAAAGGAGAGTAGTAGCAAGGGAGAAGAGGAAGTAGGGCAATGGGCGGGACAAGGGATTGGGGTGAAAGGATGGAGAAGTGTGGGGCAAGGGAAGGGAGTGAGTATGTATCACTGGATGGAAGAAAAATATATGACTTCACTTTCTTCTCTCCTTCATATCTCCTACCTGATGTTTCCCTTTGGCCAAACTGGAAGCCAGAGGGTAAGGAAGACATTTGATGTAATCCATATTAGTAAAACTCAGGGACATAAAACAGGAAGAAAAGTGGATCAGGGGGATGAATGGAAGATAACCACAACACAAATATCTCAGATAGCCATACTTATTTTGCTGTATATTCTTAGAAATATATATATATATATATATATATATATATACATGTATTTATAATAAAGATCACACAATATTATTTTAACAAAATTGGGATCTGATTATACACATGGTTCTCTAAGCACTTTTTGCCTCAAATTATTAATTCAAGCCTAATAAAACCAGCTTATTTTTAAGTGATTAATGAAAACAGAAAATTCTGAAAAAGATTAAAATGGGGTTTCCAGATAGTATAATTTGTAATACAAGCATTTTATTTTTTGCATCAAAATAGATCAGAGGAAGAGAATGGAAATATCCATCTATTTTATTTAATATAATACTTATTCTAAAAGGGAGCATTAAAACTAGTGGTGAAAATGGATTTCTCAAGAAAGGCGTTGGGGGAAAATACTAGATTTTTCACGTTATATCTTACTCCATAGTATACTCTAAAAGTACTGATTTACATTTCATAAGTGAATCCATAAAATTACTTACCTAAATGAAGATTTTATCATCTTTCTGCTCAGAGATGATCTTCCTAAATATCAGACTACTGAAAGGGAAAGTTGAGTAGATTTGAATATCCAAAAAACCAAACACTGCCATCAAGTCGGATCTGACTCATGGTGACTCTTCCTTGGGTTTCTGAGGTGGTACTACGGAAATAGATTGCCCAACCTTCCTTCCAAGGAGTGGCTGGTGGGTTTGAACTGCCAGCCTTCATATGGTAAAACATGAAAGGTACTAGACAGGTAACACAATAGTCATAACATATAAAAGAGACTTAATGTCCCTAAAATGTGAAGTTTTCATAGTAAGTCATGAGAATATTAATATCCCTTCTCCTGCCTCATTGCAATGGGTGCTAGTAAATTATTCACTTGAACATGACTTCAGATGTCTAGTCAGTTTATCTATCAGAGTAGCAGAACCCAACTAGGTCTAAGGTAGCCTCGCTGTGATCTTAGTATACATAATGTGGTGACTAGACCCATCATATGTCTCATTCTTTCTCAAATCCTGGCTTGTTCTGGTTAAGGTGCAGCCACAAATGAGTGACAGAAGGAACCAGTGGAAAGAAGAAAGGAGTTTTGATAATTCCATGCGTTCTACTGATAACTACCTAATTACCAGATCTCTTGAAATCTAGTACTTACCACATAGAAGTTGCTTAATAAATGTGTACACAATGAATACAATAATTTTTGGACTTCATGTCTTTGTGAATATTCAGAGAGCTGAATTCCTGTGTCAGATGACTCAAGCTTTGCATTGGCGACTGACAGGTGACCAGTTGAGCAGGCTTTGAGAGACCCTCCTCCTCATGTCCTCTGTGGGATCTAGGGCCTGGCCAATTAGATGAGTTCTACAGACTATCCACTAGGAGACAATTGTGACATGACACTCAAGAAATACTTCCTTTGTAATTAAAATTTTCAATAGGAGGTCTTGGAAAGTATACTCCACCTTTCAGTTCCGTTTCTTCATCATTTAAGGGAAACAAGGCCTGACATGATTGCCATGGGAATTAAAGAGAACCAACATAAACACCAAACACTGCATCTGGTCCCTAATGGGCACTCAGCAAATGTCAGGTCCCTTCCCACCCTACTTCTTCCCTTCCTTGAAATACATGCTTTTGACATCCTCTACCATAAACATAACAGAAAAGGAAAAAAATACAGCCATTTCTGTCATCCAGAATGAGTAATCTGATGGATAGAGTATAGGAAAAGGAACAATAATATCATACCATTTTCGTCTTTGGTGTTACCCACCCAATGGAGTTTAAGGTAGGGGTAAACAGTCATCATGCCACTTAACTATTTCATGTGTTTTCCTGACCCTTGATTTTAGCTTCTAGGTAAGAAACCAATAAAGCATATGTTCTTAGAGCTCCAGAACTTTAGATTGGGGCCTGGTAAAATCATTTCCTGTCTTCCAACTTCATCTAGCAAAGATAGTAAAAATAGATAGTATTTTTTAGTTATTTACTATGTGTCAGACAGTATTCTAAGTGGTTTATAATTACATAAACCTCATGACAACTCTAAGGTGAAGTAATGTGATTATTCCCATTTCACAAAAGGTGGCTGACCTGGGATTTGAACCCAGTTAGTTAAGCTCTTAACTACTATACTATGCTATCTGAAAATAAATACTATACATATAGATAAATGTTAAGGAGCTCTGGTAGCTTAGTGGGTAAGACATTTGGCTGTTAACCAGAAGGTCAGCAGTTTAAACCCAGTAACTGCTCTATGGCCCGAAAATGAGGCAATCTACTTCCATAAAGATTTACAGCCTTGGAAACCCAACGGGTGTCACTATGAGTTGGCATGGAGTTGGTGGCAGTGGGTTTGGTTTTTGGTTATGGATAAATGTTGAATTTGAAATGCCATCTGGGAAAGTACCCTGACCCTGTGTGCAGTTCAGGTTCTCCTAGAAGCAGACATCAAGACAAGATAGATATGCAAGAGATTTATTGGGGAAACACCTATGAAAGATAAAGGGGGAGAGAGCAGGAGGAAATGGTGAGAGTCTTCAGACCACAATGTGCATCTGACATCTGTGAAAGGAGAAAGGGAAGGAAGGAGTATGGGGCAGGAAGAGCCTCAGACCACAGAGCAGTAATGAGAAAGTATTGTCCAGGCCAAAGGGACTCGCCAAACAAAGATTAAAGGAGTTTCCCATCAATCAGAAATGGCCGGGTGGCAGGGGCCCAGCTATGCTCAGCCACGTGTATGAGCAATCTTGAGAAAATATGGCCTTAGCATGAACGTCAGGGTAGATCCAGAGCTGCTTTTGAGGAGATATCTGAGCTATGTGATTCCATGGTCACCAGAGACATGGTGACTGTTTTCTGGCAGTCATCAACATACCTTCTGCTGGCTGGGCCTGAGCAGTTTACAAGGCCCCCAAACTTCCATACTGCCTCTCCAAAGGGACTCCCCCTCTTAAGCACTGTCCCCTAACAGCCTGGGGATGCTGGTTAACAGAGGGCTCTCTCTCCAGGGCCCTAGTCACTCAATGCTTTCTGTTCTGAAATTGGCCAGAAAAGTCACTGCTTAAACCAAAACACCAAACTCATTGCCATCGAGTCAGTTCCAACTCATAGCGACCCCCACTGGTTTTCTGGGGTGGTAAATCTTTATGGAAGTAGACAGCCCTATCTTCCTTATGCGGAGTAGCTGGCTGGTGGGTTTGAACCACCAGCCTTCTGGTTAGCAGTCAAATGCCTGAGGCACTGTGCCATGTGATAAAGATACCAGACTGTGATGAGGGACTTCACTAGACTCTAAGAGAAGGGGCCGCCCCTTTGATTCAACCCCAAGTTACCTGGTCAGACTCAGATCAGACAACTGCTTGTATTACAACCAATGTTTTCAGTTAGGAAGCTTTGGAGCTTCATCTCCTCCCCAAAAGAGAAAGGGAAAAAGAGGGAAAGGCAAAGTGCTCCTACCTGCAGCAGGGACAGTTCTCCTCCTCCAGGAATTTCTGTCCAGGACAGCCTGGCCATTGGCCTAGGTGGTCTCAGTGCCTTCTGCAGGCTGAAGCAGAGCCACCAAGGTCAGTCCCACCCTGGAGAGGCATGTGGCTTGGGAGGCCAGTCTACATCCTGCCTGAGCCCCACCCCTCTGAGCATCATACCCAAAAAAACCAAACCCACCGTTGAGTAGATTCCAACACATAGATTCCGTAGGACAGAATAAAACTGCCCCATTGAGTTCCAAAGGCTGTAAATCTTTACGGAAGCCATGTAGAGCAGCTGGTGGGTTCAAACTACCGACCTTTTGGTTAGCAGATGAATGCTTTAACCACTGTGCCACCAGGGATCCTGAGCACCAAAACTCACTGCTCTCAAGTCGGATCCAACTCATAGTTGACCCCTCCTTGGGTTTCCGACGCAGTATCACTATGGAGAGTAGATCGCCCCATCGTCCTTCCAAGGAGTGGCTGGTGGGTTTGAACCACCAGTCTTCTGGTTAGCAGTCAAGTGTCCTAGGCATTATGCCACCAGAGGGGAATGGATTTAACCTGTTTTGTGAAAGGGCACAGTGAGATCCTGGAACCTTATCTCGCTCCAGACGGACTTCGAGTCCCAAAAATATCCATCTGGCTGCCACAACCTTGCAGAATGGTCTGGAGACATAGAGAGCCACATCTCAGAGGGAAAAGAATGAAAACAGAAAACAAAGCCAATATCACAGGGCTTGTTTTTTGTGAGCCGATCTCAAAAAGAAAACTTTGCATTTCTTTGATACGTTTTACTCATGTTGGAAAGAAGGAATGTAAAGCACGTATGATGTTCAGTCATGGAAAATACATCTTGCTATTGTCTCCCTTAGCTTTGTGTGTATGGTCTTGCTTTGCCGCAAGAAATCTTTTAAAAATTTTATGTAGTAAAATTGGTGAGGTTACTTACTTAAAAATATGATTGCACAGGTCTTTTGCTCATTTGATTCTGACTTTTTTTTTTCATAGTATATTCTTAGCAAAATCAAGAGTGCACTGTACAGTCTACTGGCCCTCCACTTGACTGCTAACCAGAGGCTGCCAGTTCAAACCCACTGGCCACTCCTCAGAAGGAGGGTTGAGCAATCTACTTCCATGGTAATACCATCTTGGAAACCCAAGGAGAGGTTGCTATGAGTCAGGTTCGACTCAACGGCACATAACAACAACAATGTATAGAAAATCAGATTTAGCAAGTAGAGCCCATGATTCTGCTGTTTTAGGGAAGAGTCCAAGATTCTGTGTTTTTAGAAGAGAAACACTAGTAGAAAAAAACTAAACTCACTGCCATCGAGTCAATTCCAACTCATAGCGACCCCTCCTTAGGTTTCAGAGTTGGTATCTCCATGGAAGTAGATTGCCCAATATTCCTTCCAAGGAGTGGCTGGTAGGTTTGAACAGCCATCCTTCTGGTTAGCAGTCAAATGCCTTAGGCACTATTTTAATTTTGAACTTGGGAAAACAATTCCTCTTGGATTGTGAATACTTTTTAGAGAAGCAAACACAACAAAGATTACATAGTCAATTAAGGACAGAAATGAGTCAGGAATTAGGGTTCCTGAGTCCTAATTTGAAAAAATACACCACCGTGTTTCTAGGATTACCAGGATCAATAAAACAGTCTTAGGATTTACAAAGGTTGTATAATGGAGAAACCTTAATAACTGATACATACATAATACTTTAATGTTTTACAAAGTACTTTGGCACATTTCTGGTTGATACAGGGTAGAGTAGAAGGTGATGTCCTAGCCTGAGCCTAAGCTTTATTTCCCCTCTATCATTTATACACATCAAGAGCATTTCAGCAGAATTCACATGGTATTCCTGTTAGAAGACTCTGGGGGGCGGG
>NW_006922261.1:139456-142673 GCF_000298275.1 Orycteropus afer afer | reverse complement strand
AACCGCCAGCCTTCTGGTTAGCAGTTAAGTGCCTTAGGCACTATGCTACCAGAGCTCCTAGGCAAGTTAGGCAGTTAAAACCATGGAGATCATTTGGGAGGGAGGCTCTAACTCTTGAGTATACTGCATTGTGTCTGGTACACAAATTTGTCTCCTAGCTCAGGTCACAGTGAACTCATGTTTGAGTCCAACAGAGAAATAGGAGGCTGTACGAAAGAAAAAAAAAATGGGAAGGACAATTTTGCTAAGGCTTCTTTAAGACATTGATGTCTAAGCACCATTGTAACAGTATCCACCCGAATAAGTGTAATAATAAAGCTGGAAGAGGCACATTCTCCATGTTTCTGTAGGATACATAGTTCAGCTTTGGACCACAAGGGACTCCAGTACAGTCAGTGAGGACTCCAGCGTATTGGTAGTGATAGGGGCCACTGGAAGGAGCAGGACCCAGCAGAAAGGGCTGCTATGCCTAGCAGACACAGCATTATTCAAAGGAAGAACAGAAGAAGAAACAAATAGAATGTGACACCCAGCTAGAAACTCACAGGAATTGTTTGTGAGCACAAGTCAGACTTCCTTTGGGTACTATCCCCTATATCTGAAGGGAAATCTATAGGGTTAGGGTCCTGAATGTGCAGATGGGCAAAAGAGGCACACACAGTTTACAGTCTTTCTCTCATCTGGTTCCACCGAAGCCCTATAAGGCAAGTTTTATTCCTATTTAACTAGGAAAAAACTGACTCTTAAATGTAATAAGTACTTGGTTTATATTTCTATCTAAGAGATTTCAGAAGAAACATGGGATTTACTTTTCTTAAATTTTGACAAATATTTATTAAGTGCTATATTGTCTTCATAAACTGACAGGTTTTTAAAAACTGCATTTTTTTTCATTATATTAATTTTTTGCAACACAAGTAAAATGTGTTAATCTTGAAAAAACAAGAAACAACAAAATAAATAAAATTTTTACAACCGAGAAATTCAGATAAAGCAAAAAAAACTAAATATCACCTATTATCACAGATAGCCACTGTTTTAGGTTATGTATATACTGTTCTCTTTGCATATTACTATATATATATATATTTTTTTTTACAAAAATGGGATACTATACTTTTTGAAAGTTGCTTTTTTGCACTTCACAATACATAAGGTACAACTTCATGCCAATGGGTGAAATTCATGACTGCATGTGGAAGACTGGCAGATTACAGGGGAAAAAAAACAATTTTATGCCAGTCACAAGAGAAACACCTAAAATTAAGCCACATAAAAAGTTACAATTAATAAGATGACAAAAGGTACATAAGAAAATGCAAAGAAACCAGGCAAAATAGAACTCAAGGCGGAACGCATTAAATAGGATAAGGGCGGTTCCGTTTTGCCTTCCAGTGCATTATCAGCAGTTTATTTCTTACTCTTTTCATCTCTTCCATCTCCTCTGCTACCTTTATCATCTCCTCATTGCTTAAATTTTTGCCATGTATCTCCCCTCTAAATTGCGGGCGAGAACGGGCCAGCCTTTCCTTAAAACTTCCTTCTTCTAGCTTATGTTTTCCTACTCCACAAGGAGGCTGCTCCATTGGAGGCCGCTCCTCAAAAAGGTACTTCCTAGAAAGGCGCTCCCGAGGAGGGCGCTCCTCCGAATGCAGCATCTCAGGAAGAAGCTCAGGAAGGAGTTCCTCAGGAAAGACGTCTTCTTCCGACGACGACTGCTCCTCCGACGAAGACTGCTCCTCAGACGACTGCTCCGACGACGACTGCTCCTCCTCCTCCTCCTCCTCCTCGGGAGAGGGCTCCACGGAAGGACGTTCCTCAGTGGTCTTTGGCGCGCTCTCTGGCTCTTCTACATTTTCTTTGGATGGTTTTTCCATGCTGAGAATTTTCTTCTTTAAGCACAGTTATTCTTAGGAGACAAGAAAAAGCCAATAGAGATAGCATTTGGTGGATAGGCCAATACCCCAGCCATGCCAATAACCTGCCTTTTCCTGATTCGGGGCCCAGGTCCTCAAACTATGCTTACCTGGAGATTCTCGGGCTCTCCGCACCCCGCCGCGTCTCTTCCCTTCTATGCTGTTCGCCCCTTCCTTCCCGAAATCCCACTGTTTTCCCAGCAGGCCTTGCCGCAGGCCGCGGCAGGCTGCAGAGCTAGGGGCGGGGCGCCGGGCCCGCAGACTGCGTGGCTTCAGCGCCGACTCCGGTACCCCAGCTCAATCCACCGCCCACCTTTTCCCCACCTGCACCTCTCCCGACGGTTTGCTCCTGGTCGTCCTCTCCTTGAGGTGCCCGCTGTGACCTGCAGACAGACTGACGCGAGACCGGGTAGGGTAGGGGGAGTCGGTGGGGGTAGGGACGGCCTGATTGGCACGCCCCTTTTCTGGGCACACTCCGTCGCCCCTACTCCGGTGTCTCCCCCTTGTGGGTTTCCTGCCCCTCACACAAACCTCTAATTAAGCCTGGGCCTGCCTGGCCCTCCTCCCCTCCACCGCGCAACACTAGGAAAGTGGAAGCGAAGAAATACTTAGAAGCTGATTCTAAGTGTTTCCTTCCCAGGGCCTCATTCACTTTCCCACCGCACCTGAAGACCACCATTTTTCTGCACCAAAATGTGGGCGCGGTACTAGGGCGTAGGGAAGAGGTCGGGACTTTCCGCCTTCCGGATCCCAGGGGTTCCTAGGCAGCACCGACCCTCACACTGATTTAAGAGATCGAGGGAGCTTACTTCCTTCTGGTTTCCCCTCCACCAAAGGGCAATAGGGAGATTAATGTCTGTACAGGCAAAAAGGACCGGGAGGAAAGGGACTTGGGCTAACATAGGCTGGTCACGTGAGGGCCGCCCGTCACCGCGGAGCTTAGATCCCCAGTTACCACTTTGACCTGCGAGGATGCCTGCCGGTATCCCCCGGTCCCCAACACACCAGGCATTGTCACTCACCGCTCCCTTTATATTTGCGTATTCCTGGTTACCAGAGATAATTGGCATCTGGTTCTGGGCGTTACAGCTTCTTCCTCTCCGCTGCTTTCCCTGAAACGCCTCTCTCCCCCACCCTCCCTTTCTCAGCCACCAGGGCCCGCTATTTCCATTGCAGTCCAGATGCTGCACTGAAATTTATATCATATCCCATATTTCTCCGTTTTAATCCAGATCCATAACTATATCATGTCCATGTAAGTGCTATCAAAATATTTTCACCTCTTGTCACTTTTTTGGGAA
>NW_006922261.1:134761-139241 GCF_000298275.1 Orycteropus afer afer | reverse complement strand
ATGGAAGTAGATTGCCTAACCATCCTTCTGAGGAGTGGCTGGTGGATTTGAACCCTCAGCCTTATGGTTAGCAGTCAGATGCCTTACACACGACGCTACCAGAGTTCGTTTTAAAAATATACTCTAATGAAAAATATCCTAGCAAGAGTTAAGATTGTAAAGTATATAAATCTGTAAAGACTGAATAATTTTCATAAGTCAAAATCTACTAAATGGGAGGAGTCTTGGTGGTAAGCATAGCATTATTATTTTTAAAAAACCAGAAGGCCGGCAGTTCAAATCTCTATGAGTCGGATCCGACTCCACGTTGCACTGCATTTATTAAGTAGTTACTAGTTCTGGGTGTAGTGGGTAAGGCATTTAGTTGCTAACCAGAAAGTCACAGGTTTGAACCCACCAGCCATTCCATGGGAGAAAGATGAGGCAATCTGCTTCCGTAAAGATTTACAGCTTTGGAAACCCAATGGGAGTTGCTATGAGTCAGAATTGACATGATGGCAGTGGGTTTGGTTTTTGGTTTTATTCATAACTGAAGAGAAATTTTGCTGGAACTCTCAATTCTTAACCAGCCACCTCTTGATGCTGCTGGTTGAGAAAGTTTATATTAATTCATTAAATCAATAAATATTTGCTGGATTGAGCAGTCCAAGGACCAAAAAGATAAATGCAGCCCAGAAGACATTCAGTATTAATCTGTGTATGGATTCTCTTGACCACATGCTGAGTACTCCTTGATTCCCAGGAACTCTGGTAGCTTAGTGCCTAAGGCACTTGACTGCTAACCAGAAGGCTTGGCGGTTCAAACCCACCAGCCACTCCTCGGAAGGAAGGTTGGGCAATCTATTTCCATAGTGATACCACCTCAGAAACCCAAGGAGGGGTGGCTGAGTCGAGTCCGATTCAACGGCACATAACAACAACAACAGCGACCCTGTAGTACAGAGCAGAACTGCTTCATAAGCTTTCCAACACTGTAAATCTTTCTGGAAGCAGACCGCCTCATCTTTCTCCCATGGAACGGCTGGTGGGTTCAAACCACTGACCTTTTGGTTAACAGCTTAATTTTTTAAAAATACATATTTATTTAAAGCAGGTTCCATAGACAGGAAACAGAAGAAAAAAAAAAGTGGGAAAAAAAGTTTGGCTTGTTCAGAGACTTAATATGAAGGGTTCAAGATGGGTTCTACTTACCAGTAAGGAGGGACACAAGACAAATCAAGTCCTGGCAGCTGCTCGTTAGTCTGATGGGGTCTTGCAGAACTTCTCTCAAACCTAGGACATTTAAGACTACCTTCAGTGGTCACCACGTTTGTTACTGGGGTCCCCGGGACCCTGAGCAGGGATCCTTGCCTTCTAACAGAGAATTGAACAGGAGAGGCAAAATGTCTACAGGAACCAAAGTTTATTAAAGAGAAAGGAGAGGGGAGGGGCTTGTGAGGTAGAGACAGAGAGGAGCTTTTGCCTACTTTAGCCTCTGGTCTGCAGCAGCTTAATGTTTTAACCACTGCACTACCAGAGCTCCTTACACACTGAGTAACAGGATTAAAATCATGCTAACATACTCAATTATAATTGTTGTTGCCGAGTCAGCTCCAACTCATAGAGACACTATATACAACAGAACAAAACACTGCCTGGCCTTTGGCTGTCCTGACAGTCTTTGCTATACTTGACCCCTCATTGCAGCCACTGTGTCACTCCATCTCATTGAGGGTCTTCCCCTTTTTGCCTTGTTGTTGTTGTTATTTGCCGTCGAGTTGGACCTGACTCATAGCACACCCTCCTTGGGTTTCCGAGGTAGTATCACTTTGGAAGTAGATTGCCCAACCTTCCTTCTGAGGAGTGGCTGGTGGGTTTGAACTGCCAGCCTTCTGGTTAGCAGTCAAGTGCCTTAGGCACTACACTACCAGAGCTCCCTCTACTTTTATCAGGCATGCTGTCCTTCTCCAGGAATGGTCCCTTCTGACAACATGACCAAAGTACATGAGACAAAGTCTGGCCATTCTTGCTTCTAAGGAGCATTCAGGCTGTACTTCTTCCAAGACAGATTTGTTCATACTGTGATGGCTTGCTGTGGTAGCCTGTGCTGTTGCTGTGATGCTGGAAACTATGCCACCACTATTTCAAATACCAACAGGGTCACCTATGGTGGACAGGTTGCAGTGGAGCTTCCAGAGTAAGACAGAGTAGGAAGAAGGACAGGGCCATCCACTTCTGAAAACTTGGCCACTGAAAACCTTGTGAATACCAGTGAAACATTGTCATTTGTCATTGAAAGTATGTATTTTTGAATCTAACACTGTTTTATGATCTTTGACCTCATGCCAGCATCTCATCTACTCACAACAAACTGAGTACTACTTTCTTATGCAGATATTTTTTCCTCCAGACAGAAAACTACCTCTCCTCCTCTCTCTGTAGAACACTTTCAAGGATCTCCGGCCTTCATAACTGTGAGGACCTTGGGGTTGTTTTATTTATTTATATAGTTTTCAAACCCAGGCTCTCTAGGAAGTTTCCAAACAGAAATTCATTTGTGAAATTTCCCATTATAAGAACATTTCGTTGCTTTCCTCTTACATCTAATGTACTTTGTGTTGAGATAGCAGCTAGGCAGATACTACTAGTTCACCTTTACATTTTTTTCTAGAACTGTTTTATTTTAAAATTTTCCAGTGATGTGTGTCTTTAAAGCTAAGTTTTACTATGCTTCTTTATTCTCTTGCCAAGGATTGGCTTCACAACTTTATGTTTTCTTTCCAAGAGAAGTCTTATTTTATTAATTTATTAATTTCTTTTTTTCTTAAACATCCTGTGTTGGAGAACAGACTACCTTGTAAGACATCCCATTGAAATTTCAGACAATTCTAATCATTCAGAGGTTTCCCCACACAAACCTTTTATTGAGCTAAATCTGCCTCCTGATAGATTGCACACATTGGTCCTGGTTCTACTTGCTAGAATGATTTTAAAAAAACAAGTTTAAAATAACAAAAGTGCTTTTACCATTGATAGTCTGAAACTGCTAGGGTTTATGTCCAGTTCTGGCACTTCCATCTGTGAAACACACTGACAAATCTAGTTAAACTTTCTGTGACTCAGTTTCCTTATCTACAAAATTGAAGGCAATAATAATACCTGTCTCATAGGACTGGTCTGAGGAGTAAATGAGACAATATAGTAAAGTATCTAGAATAGTGCTCAGCACGTAGAAAACACTCTGTAAGTATTGTTCTGGTTCCCTAGTGCTGCTCTGATAGGAATATACCACAAATGGGATGGCCTTAACAAACAGGAGTTGATTCTCTTACAGTTCTGGAGGCTAGAAGTCCGAGTTCAAAGTGCCAGGTTCTAGGGGCTGGCTGAAAGCCCCTCAACCTTGGGGCCAGCTCTGCCTCCTGCTCCTGGCCCACTGGAGCTAGAGGCGTTTCTTCACTCAGACAGCTGCTGGCTGCTGAGGCTGAGAAGCCCCAAGGTTGACAAAAGGCACAGTCCCGATGTTACCAAACCACACGGCAGGCCATTAAATTAAGTCCATTGTAAGTCCCGAAGTCGGCAGAGCATAGCAGGCTGCTGAGCAATGACACGGCTACATGCAGGGTCCAGGCACTCCATAGGCTAGAGACCATTCCCAAGGCTTCTCCTTATACACAGGAAGCAGACCGCATCCCAAAACTACTCAGCTGCTTGTGGTAGATCCCACCATGGAGTTGATTGCCAGTCTCATCATGGTGAATACTACATCCAGCTGCCCAGCCACTCAACCAGGCCTAGCCAAGTTGACATACAAACATAACCGTCACAAGTATTAACTATAATAATAATAATATGACACAGAACTAATGATACTAATTATCATTCTTTTATTACTAACATTGAGTACTTATGATCGCAAGTAATCCTTATATTCAGTTATATTCTCACCAAGACTCACTTTTTTTGAGGTTTAACCTCCCCAGTTATTTTAGTTATTTCTGACTTAATACATTTTTTCCAGGTTACTCACCATCTTACATGCTCCTGAAGTTATAAATGGCTTTGAGAATACTGAATATTCTGCCTAGTGTAGAATATTAGCAGACCCTTCGTTCTAAAATAGACACTATAGATCTATTGCTGCATCCTAAGAGCATAGTAGATTTTGTGGATGTCATATCACACAGTTGAATCTAATCTAAATTGCAGTCAACTGAGACCCCAAATCTTTGTTTCATACACCCAACTGTTAATGCACACCTCTAATTCATTTTAATTCATCTTCATTTTAACCCAAGTATAGAAGCTTCCGTTATTTCTGAGTTAAATGTCATCTAACAGATTCACTCCCTCGTTCTTTAAATTCAAATTCTATCATTCAGTGTATTAGCTACAAAATATTAGTATAAAGCATGCTACTAATACTAAATAGGATGATAACTATGGTATATAAACAAAATGGAATACTACACAACATTAAAAAATAATGAAAAATCCGTGAAAC
>NW_006922261.1:130961-134576 GCF_000298275.1 Orycteropus afer afer | reverse complement strand
ACTAGAGAGTAGTGTTGTTGTTGTTGTTACGTGCCGTCAAGTTGGATCTGACTTATAGCGACCCCTCCTTGGGTTAGCTCCTAAAGTAGACACATATTAATGGATGATAAAGGCAATACACAGTAAGGGGGAGGGCAGCACAGCATGACCTGTGGCAAAGGAAATCTCTGGGAGATGCACAAGAGTAAAGACAATAAAGGTAAATATTATTATATACACAATCCTGCAATAATAGTAGTAACAACATCTGTGAGTAGATACATAGGTGAACATGCAAGCTGAAAAGATGTGGGAAGGTGAATTGGAGTATAGTCACAGGTACATATAGGTTCGACAGGATATTTCTACTTATGTATTTGTATGTGCTACAAATATATTCAAGGATATTGTAGAGCATACAGTGTGCAAAGGTCTGAAAATTTCTTACTCATAACCAAATACCTTGAAGGAATGACTCACTGGGCTTGGGGACGTAGGACCACAGTCTCAGGATATCGAGGTCATTTAAAAAAAAATAAATACATCCTTGGGATGGTGAAGTCAGCAGGCTCAGGAAGGCTCTAGTGAGGAGTCACAGCAGAGAACTCTGACTCCAAGTGAAAGAATCCCTTTGCCTTGCTGGGTGCGGCAGCCAGGACTATGCTCTGCCAGGCCAGTTCCCTCCTCCCGCCCTTTCAGTGTGGCTTCTCGGAAAAATTGTTTTCTAGTGTTGTGGAAAGGAGACAAAATTGTCCCTGAGAGCTTCCCAACCAGTAGAAACTAACTTTTGATTAGAACTTGGTAAATAATGAGGCAGACAAGGGAAGTGTGAAGAATTGGAAGCAGGATAGGGGGAATGCAGACAGGGAATGAATGTCTCTGTGTTGGCTCTAAGTCTCTGGCTGGCAATAGCTGTTTTGGGGCTCTCTTAAGAGAAAGGGCTCCCAAGAGAGAAAAAGATGAAGGTGGTTCTTCCTTGGTGACAACCATTTGTTGCAAAGGTAAGTAGTCTGCTACTTTTCTCTGTGTGGTTGGTGAGGGGAGTAGAGGAGAAGGAGGTGAAAAAATCCTTCTGATGGAATTTAATTTGATGCTGGTGATTTTTAGGGTCCTGTGTGGGCATATTACTTGTCTCACTATCACTTGTTGTTGTTAGGTGCCGTCGAGTCGGCTCCAACTCATAGTGACCCTGTGTACAACAGAATGAAACACTGGCCAGTCCTGTGGCAGCCTCAGAATCCTTGCTATATATGAGCCCATCGCTGCAGCCACTGTGTCAGTCGTCCTGTTGAGGCCTTCCCCTCTTTTGTTGACCCTCCACTTTACCAAGCTTGACATCCTTCTCCAGGGAATGGTCCTTCTGACAGCATGACCAAAGCAGGTCAGACAGTCTGGCCAGTCTCGCTTCCAAGGAGCATTCCAGGTGCACTTCTTCCAGGACAGATTTGTTAGTTTTTCTGGCAGTCCATGGTCTCACTATCACTAGTGAGAGTTTCAGGTTTTTCCCAAGGACATACAGATGAGATAGTAAGTAGATGAGATGGATTTAAACTCAGGCAGTGTGATGTGAGAAGTCCTGCCTTTAACCACTTTGTGAAACTGTCCCTGGGCAGTGGGCTTCAGCCATGTTTACACACAGCCAGGGTGGGCAGCACAGGCCTTTTCAGGTAGGCGGTCAGGAGTGGTCAGAGCAGAAGGTATCGTAGGGCGGGCAGGGGAGTGATCCAGATAAGGGGGAAGGTAGTCATCCCTGAGCAGTGGCTGCCATGACAACAGTCTCCAGGGCTGTGGCCTTTCTCAAAGGAAGCTGGGGAAGCCCAGGGTGGGCTTCTGGTTCAGAGATTCCTGTTCCTCAGTTAGGCTGCACTTTTGTGGCAGGCACAGAGCCTGCCCTCCCTCTGGGTCTCTTTTACATCACAATTTCCACAGAGGTCTGCTTTCACTTTGCAGGGCCTGTCTGCCTAGAGGTGAGTTCTGCCCTTTCCAACCCAGAGGTTCTCCCTTCTGCTACTGTCTCTCTGTTCTCTCTTCTTGGGACCCATGGCAGTAGGTTGGTCTCAGCCTTGCAGCTATTCAGTGCAGCAGGTCCTGTCCAGCCTATGGCTCTCAAACTTCCCACCTTCCACCCTGCCCCAGAGGACATATTCAAGTGAGAAATGCAATGACAAGAGCCTTCTCTTTTGTGGTTCTGGCCTGATCCTAACTAGGGCCTAGACATAAACACATACTCACACTCTGAATATACCCAGAGAAACAAGGAAGGGCCTCTGTGGAAGGGTGAGGAGCAACCCAGGCTGCTGGGAAATCACAGGGACAGGTATGGGAGGTCTAGACCTGTGCTGAAGGGAGACAGTGCCAGGCAGGAACCTCATGCTGTCTGTCACTCATCCTCTGGGAGCTCTGGAGGCATGAGGATCTTCTACCCCTCTCTATACCTCTGTTTGTGCCCTCCTTCTTCTCCCTAAATGGTGTGGTGGGGGGGCTGTAGTAGAAGAATGAATGAGGTCCCTCCCAGCTTTAGGATGCTATGACTCCATGCTGCCAGCCACCTTGAGGAGGGGCTTTTCTCAAGAACACTATCTGGCCTGAGTGGGGAACTCCTCAAACTGTGGCTGCTGTTGCCTTTCCCGGACAAACTCAGAGCACAGAACTCATCCTATTCTGGCCTTCTCTGCTGGGCTCCAACATACAGACTTGCTTTTGGCCTTTCAGAGACACTCACAAAGAGCCAGAACAACCCATCTTGGGGTCTGGGCCACAAAGGTTGGGGCAGGGGCAGTGTTGCCCACATAATAATGGTTGTTGCTCAGTACCATCGAGTCAGTTCTGACTCACAGCAACCCTGTGGACAGCAGAACTAAACACTGCCCGGCCCTAAACACTGTGAGCCCATCCTCACAGTTGTTGCCGTGCATAAGCCCATTGTTGCAGCCACTGTGTCAGTCCGTCTCATTGAGGGTTGTCTTCTTTTTTGCTGACCCTCTGCTTTACCAACCATGATGTCCTTCTCCAGGGACTGGTCCCTCCCGATAGTATGTCCAATACATGAAACAGGTTTTGGCATCCTCGCTTCTAAGGAACATTCTGGCTGTACTTTTCCAAGACAGATTTGTTTGTTCTCTCACAGTCCATGTAATATTCAATATTCTTCACAAACACGGTAATGCATAAATTCTTCATTTGTCTTCCTTATTCATAGTTTATGCCTGAATATTTCATGTTTTCTGATGCCATTGTAAATGGTATTTTTAAACTTTCCCTTTCTAATAATTTATTTCTAGTATATAAAATATAAGTTATTTTTGTATATTGAACTCTTATCCTGAGACCATGCTAAATTCACTTATTAGTTTCAATAACTTTATGTAGATTCTTAAGGCATTCTGTATACATGCTCATTTTTTTCCCTGCAAATAGTTTACTTCTTTTTCCATTTGCTTACCTTTTATTTATTTTCTTGCCTTATTGCACTAAGTAAGATTTCTAGTACATTGTTGAATAGCAGTGGTGAGAGTATACATTACTTGTCTTGCTCCTGACCATAGGAGGAAAGCTTTTAGTCTATCACTATTAAGTATATCAGGAGCTCTGGTGGTGTAGTGCCTAAGGCATCTGACTGCTAACTAGAAAGCTGGC
>NW_006922261.1:126979-130363 GCF_000298275.1 Orycteropus afer afer | reverse complement strand
AGATTGCCCCATCTTCCTTCTGAGGAGTGGCTGGTGGGTTTGAACCGCCAGCCTCCTGGTTAGCAGTCAAGTGCCTTAGGCACTACGCTACCAGAACTCCCATTATTGTGTGTGTGTATATATATATATAATTTTATTGTGTTTTCAGTGAACACTTACACAGTTTAGGTTCCAATTCAACAATTTCCACACAAGTTTTTCAGTGACATTGCTTACATTCTTCACAATGCATGAATATTCTCAGTATTTCTGTTATAGTTGTTCCATTTCCTTTCATCTAGTTTCCCTGCTGCCTTGCGTTCTCATCTTTGTTTTAAAGCAATTGTTGACCATTTGGTCTCATATAGGTGATTTTTTGAGGGAGCATGTTACTTATGGGTGATATTCATTATTTTTTGGGCCAATTTGAAGGTTGGTTAGTTTTGGTTCAGGGTTTGAATAGTATCTCAGAGCAATAGACTCTGGGAGTCTTCCAGTCTCAACCATTCCAATAGGTCTAGCTTGGTTGGTTGGTTTGTTTGCTTTAGGAATTTGAGGTTTTGTTCCACATTTTTCTCCCATCCTAACCAGGGTCCTCAGGGGCTCAGGTATGGCAAGGATCGTGGAGCTGGTGCAGGATCAGGCGGTGTTTCGTTCTGCTGTGCATGGGGTCGCTATGAGTCGGAAACGACTCGCTGGCACCTAACAACAACAACAACCAGGATCCATCTTGGTCTTGATCTAGTTCTGGTTCAGGGCAGATGAGGCCTTAGTTCATGTAGACTACTTGTCCTCTAGACTACTTTCTTCTTTGAGTCTTTGGCTTCCTTCTTTCTCTTTTGTTCCAGATGAGTAGAGAGCAATAATTGTATCTTAGATGGTCGTTCTTACATTATTTTGTCCTTAAACACTTGATCAGATTCACAAGTGAAGATATCTGGGCCTGAACTCTCTTGGAAAGTTTTTTTTTTTTTTAATGTGATTTGAGTGAAAGTTTACAGAGCAAATTCACTTTCCATACAGCAGTTCACATACACTTTGTTTCATGACATTGACTACAATTTACCCCAATGCAACAGCTTCCCTCCCACTTCCTCCCAATAGTTACCTCTTCCCTGTGTCCATCCTTCCATGCACTCCTGCCCCCTGAGCTATCTCCCTGTGCATAAGCAGCCCTTCTTTCTCCCATGATTGTTCTCTCCAAGGAGTGTATCTACCTCAGGTAAATGTTCAATGCATATGCCTGTCTTTTGTTTGGTTGGAAGCCATAGGTGTAGGTTCAATTCAAGTCCTAAAGGGCAACTAGGGGCCATATCTTGGAAAGTTTTTAAATGCAAATTAAAATTAAATTTCTTTAATAGATATAGGTGTACTGGAGCCAGCTTATACAGCCTAATGAGAGTGGATTTCCAAGTCCATGTTCACTGATGTTATATTGGTACCTTGAAGTTGGCCATGTTAGAGTCACTATACCACAGAAAATGAAAAATGCTACAAATCAGTATTTTATTTTCTTCCAGAGACCTGGTGGTTAAAACTCACTGCTGTCGAGTCGGGTCCGTCTCATAGTGACCCCTTCTTGGGTTTCCAAGGCAGTATCGCTAAGGAAGTAGATTGCTTAACCTTCCTTCTGAGGAGTGGCTGGTGGGTTTGAACCGTCAGCTTTTTGGTTAGCAGTCAAATGCCTTAGGCACTTCGACACCAGACCCAGTGGTTAAAAACCACTCTTCTATTCAGGTGTTCTGTTTCTTTCTGAGTGACCTTGGTAATTTGTGTCTAAAAAACTGATCATTTTATCCACATTATTGAGTTTATTGGCATAAAGTGTTTATAATATTCCTTTACTATCGTTAATGTAAGAAGCTCTGGTGGTGAAGTGGTTAAGGCATTTGGCTGCTAACCAAAACATAGTTTGAACCCACCAGCCACTCCGTAGGAGGCAGATGAAGCAGTTTGCTTTGTAAAGATTTTCAGCCTTGGAAACCCTATGGGGTAGTTCTACTCTGTCCTTTGGGTTTTGATCAGTTATAATCAACTCAATGACAGTATTTTTTTTTAATCCGTAATGTGTTCAATTCAGTGCTGTTTAGTATATTCACAGATATGTGCCACCATTACCACAGTCAATTTTGTAACATTGTCATCACCTGGGAAAGAAAGCTCATATGCATCCGCTATCCTTGCTGCCCCCCATCCTGTCATCCTGCCCAACTGTAGGCAACCACTAGGCTACTTTTTGCCTCTGTGGATTGGCTGCTTCTAGCTATTTCATTAGGAGCTCTGGTGGCATTTGGAGGCTAACCAGAAGGTCAGTGCTTCAAACCCAAGGTATTCCATTTAAATGGAATTATATAATATGTGTCTTTTTCTGACTGTCTTCTTTCACTTAATATCTTTTAGCAGTTATCAGTACTTCATTCTTTTTTCATAGTGAAATAATATTTCCATTGTGTGGATATACCACTTTTAGCTTATCCATTCATCAGTTGATGGGCATTTATGTTATTTCCACCTATTGGCCATTATGCTGCTATAGACATTCATATATAAGTTATAACGGTTTTCATTTATTTTAGGTATATACCTAGGGATGGAATTGCTGGATCATATAGGAGCTCTGGTAGCATAATGGCTAAAGCCTTGACTGCTAACCAGAAGGCTGGAATTTCAAACCCACCAGCCACTCCTCGGAAGGAAGGTTGGGCAATCCTACTTCCGTAGTGATACTGCCTCGGAAACCCAAGGAGGGGGTCTGTGAGTCGGGGCCGACTCGATGGCACATAACAACAACAACAACATGATAACTCGTATAGAGTTGCTATGAGTTGGAATCGATTCAATGACAATGAGTTTTTTTAGGGGGGTGGTTTATGGTAACTATATGTTTAAAATATTGAGGAACTGTCATTTTATATCCCTACCATCAGTGTATGAGGGTTCCAATTTCTCTACATTTTCATCAACACTTGTTATTATCTGACTTTTTTATTCTAGCCATCATAGTGAAGTGCTATTTCACTGCAGTTTTGATTTGCATTTCCTTGATGACTAATGATTTTAAGTGTCTTTCATTTGTATATCTTCAATGGAAAATATCTATTCATATTCTTTGCCCATTTTTTAATTGGGTTACTTGTCCTTTTATTATATTGCAATAGTACACAAATTTTTATCAGATACATGATTTGCAAATATTTTCTCCCATTATATTGGTTGACTTTACTTTCTTGATGGTGTTCTTTGAAGCATAAAAGTTTTTCATTTTCATAAAGTCCAATTTATCTATTTTTTTCTCATGTCACTCTTGCTTTAGCTTTCATTTCTAAGAATTCATTGCCAAATCTGAGATAATGTAGATTTATCCTTATGTTTTCTTCTAAGAGTTTGTTTTACTTGTTACATTTA
>NW_006922261.1:107641-126879 GCF_000298275.1 Orycteropus afer afer | reverse complement strand
TTACCTTTTTAACCATTTTATTCAGTGGTATTAATTACATTCACAATATTATTCAATCATTGCCACTATCTATTTCCAAAATTTTCCATCCCCTCAAACAGAAACTCTGTATCCATTAAGAAATAACTCTTCCTAACTTCCAAACCCTTGGTAACATCTAATGTATTTTCTGTGTCTATGAATTTGCCTATTCTAAATATTTCATATAAGTAGAATCATAAAATATGTGTTCTTTTGTACTTGGCTTATGTTACTTAGTATAATGTTTTCAAGGTTCATCATGTTGTAGTATATATCAGAATTTAATTCTTTTTCAAGAGCTGAATAATATTCCATTGCGTGTATATACCATATTGTGTATATTTATTCATCTGTTCATGAACACTTGGGTTGTTTCAGCCTTCTGGCTATTATAAATAATGCTGCAATGAACATTGGCGTGGAAGTATCTGTTTGAGTCCCTGTTATCAATTCATTTGGGTATATAGCTAGAGGTGGACTTGCTAAGTCATTATAATTTTATATATACTTTTTTGAGGAACAACTAGACTCTTTCTACAGTAGCCACATCATTTTATCATTCCTACCAGCAAACACTTGAGGGTTCTAATTTCTCTCAATTCTTACCAACATTTGTGGCTTTGTTTTTATTATTGTTATAGAAAGCCTAGTGGGTATAAAATGGTATTTCATTGTGGTTTTGATTTGCATTTATCTAATGACAAATGAGGGAACTCTGGTAGTGTAGTGCCTAAGGCACTTGACTGTTAACCAGAAGGCTGGTGGTTCAAACCCACCAGCCACTCCTCGGAAGGAAGATGGGGCAATCTACTTCTGTTGTGATACTCCCTCGGAAACCCAAGGAGGGGTTGCTATGAGTCTGATCTGACTCAAAGGCACGTAACAACAAAAAATGACGAATGATGTTGAGCATCTTGCGTTTGTTGACCATTTGGATATCTTCTTTGGAGAAATGTCTCTTCAAGTCCTTTGCCCATTTATAAATTATTGTTGAGTTGTAAAAGTTCTTTATATATTCTGGAAATTAAACTCTTATCAGATATATAGTTCACAAATATTTATCCCATTCTATAAGTTTTTTCACTTTTTTTGATAATGTCTTTTGCTGAATAAAATATTTAATTTTTATTAAATGCAGTTTAACTATTTTCATTCATTGTTTGTGCATTTGGTGTCATATCTAAGAATCCTTTGCCAAATCCAAAGTCATGAACATTAACTACTATGTTAATTCTAAGAACATTATGGTTTTAGCTTTTCTATTTAGGTCATTCATCCATTTTGAGTTAATTTTTGTATGTAGTGTGGGGTATGGATCCAAAGGAGTCCTTGTGACATAGTGGTTAAAGTGCTCAGCTGCTAACCAAAATGTTGGCAGTTCAAAACCACAAGCTCCTCCATGAAAGAAAGATATGGCAGTCTGCTTCTGTAAAGATTTACAGCCTTGGAAACCCTATGGAGTAGTTCTACCCTGTCCTGTAGGATCACAATGAGTCAGAATGAACTTGACAGCAGTGGATTTTTTTTGTTGTTTTTTTTTATGAATCCAACTTCATTCTTTTGCAAATGGAAATCCAGTTTGTCCTGGATCCATTTGTTGAAAAAGTCATTCTTTTCCCATTGAATGGACTTGGTATCCTTGTCAAAAATCAGGCAACCATAGATGTTTGGTTTTATTTCTGGACTCTCAATACTATTTCATTGGTCTACATTTCCTTCCTCATGCCAGTACCATACTGTTTTAATTACTATAGCTTTGCAGTAAATTTTGAAATTGGGAAGTTTGAGTCCTCCTACTTTATTCTTTTTCAAGATTGTTTTGGTTATTCAGGGCCCATATTAATTTTAAGATTGCCTTTTCTATTTCTGCAAAAAAGACTATTGGAATTTTCATAGGGATTGCATTGAATCTGTAAATAGCTTTGAGTAGTACTCATATTTAAGTCTACGAATCCATGAACACAGAATGCCTTTCCATTTATTTGGGTTCTCTTTAATTACTTTTCCCAATATTTTGTAGTTTTCAGAGTACAAACCTTTCACCTCTGTGGTGAAATTTATTTGTAGGATTTTTTTAGATGCTATTATAAATGGAATTCAATGGGGAAAGAGAAGGTTTTTTTTTTTCAAGAAAAAACTGGATATCCCCATGGCATACAATGAACCCCTATCTCACATCATATAAAAACTCAAAATGGATCATAGAGCTAAGTGTAAGAGCAAAAATAAAAAAAGTTTTTTGAAGAAAACATAGTAATAAACATTTATAACCTTGGGTTAGACAATGTTTTCTTAGAAACAACATCAAAAATATAGGTGACAAAAGACAAAATACATAGATTGGACTTCATCAGAATAAAAAACCTTTGTGATTTAAAGGATATAATCAAGAAAGTGAAAAGACAATATGTAGAATTGGAGAAATATTTACAAATCATATATTTGATAAAGGACTTGTAGCCACAGTATATAAAGAACTCTTAAAACTCAAAAATAAAAACACAAATGACAGAAGTTTAAAAGGGATGAAGGATTTTAGTACTTATTTCTCCAATGAGTATATAAAAATGGCCAATAAGAACTTACAAAGATACTCAACATAATTAGTCATTATGGAAATGTAAATTTAAACTACAATGAGATAACCACTTCATATACACTAGATTGCCTATAATCAAAAAGGTAAACAATAACAAGTGTTGGCAAGTTGTGGAAAATTGGAACCCTTGTACATTGCTGGTGGGAATGTAAAGTGATACAGCTGTGTTCTGGTTACCTAGTGCCACTCTGACAGGAATGTACCACAAATGGGATGGCCTTAACAAACAGGAGTTTATTCTTACAATTTGGAGGCTTTAAGTCCAAGTTCAAAGTGCCAGGCTCTAGGGGCTGGGTGAAAGTCCCTCAATCTTGGGGTCCAGCTCTGCCTCCTGTTCCAGCCCACTGGAGCTAGAAGCATTTCTTAACTCAGACAGCTGCTGGCTGCTGAGGCTGAGAAGTCCCAAAGTTGACAAGTCAAAAGGCACAGTCCCCATGTTACCAAACCACACGGCAGGCCATTAATTCAAGTCCATTGTAAGTCCCAAGGCAGAGCATGGCAGGCTGCTGAATAATGAATGACATGGCTACATGCAGGGTCCAAGCGTGCCATAAACTAGAAACCATTCCCAAGGCTTTTCCTCATATACAGGAAGCAGACCACATACCCAAAGGCAGCTACTCAGCTGCTTGTGGTAGATACCACCATGGAGTTGATTGCCAGTCTCATCATGGGGAATAACTACCACCAGCTGCCCAGCTACTCAACCAGGCCCAGCCAAGTTGACACACAACATGACCACCACAAGCTGCCAAGGAAAACAGCCTGGGATTTCCTCATTCCAAATAGAGTTACCTTCTTACTCAGCAATTCAGTGTAGACCCAAGAGAATGGAAAATAGTCCACACAAAAACTGCTGCATGCATGTTCATAGCAGCATTATTCTATTTTAATAACTCACAAAAGTAGAAAAAATCCAAATATCTACCAACTAATGAACGAGTAAGTAAAATCTGGTACATCCATACAATAGAACTATATTTAGCCCTAAAAAAGAATGAAGTTTTGAGGATGAAGCTTGAAAATACTATGCTAAGTGACAGAAGTAGTCACAAAGTGCCATGTATTATATGACTCCATTTATATGAAATGTCATGAATAGGTAAATAATTGAGACAGAACACAACAAACAACACACTGCCATTGAGTTGGATCCAACTTATAGCAACCCTTCCTTGGGTTTCTGAGGCAGTATCACTATGGAAGTAGATTGCCCAACTTTCCTTCCGAGGAGTGAGTGGCTGGTGGGTTTGAACCACCAGCCTTCTGGTTAGCAGTCAAATGCCTTAGGCACTATGCCACCAGAACTCCCTAGACTAGTTGTTGCCAGGGCTGGGTGGGGGTGGGATGGGGTGGAGGCTGGGAATAGAAAGGAATATGTGCTGTCTTCTAATGCATGTGGGGTTCCTTCTAGGGTGATGAGGATGTTCTAAAATTAGATACTAGTGATGTTTGCACAGCTCTCTAAATATACTAAATATCACTGAATCTACATGTAAAAGAGTGAATTTTATGGCATACAAATTATATCTCATTAAAATGATATTCTGTATTTTAATGTAATTGTCTCCCTTTAAGGACAAAGTACTGCTTCTCTGGTTCATGATCCACTGTAATCAACCTTCCCCTGGTGGCTGGCTGGTACTCCCCGGAAATGGTGCCACATTAAGGACTCAGCATTGGCCTCTGCTGTTGGCAGGTTTGGTACTCAGCAGTGACAGTAATCAGATCCGCTTTGATAAGGAGAAGTCAATGTTGTTGAGCCCTTCAATAGCTCTATCCCTTCTTCCACGGCCAGTTTGTACATGGTTTGTACACTGAGCACACACTGGAGTTGGTGGGGAAAAATGCTGAATGATATCCACAGAGATGGTCGTTTTGTCCTTCTAATTATGAAGTTTCTGCTGCACTGAGTACACTATCTGAACAAACAGAAATAGGGTATTTAGAGGAGTAGATGACCTGGTAGTCTTTAGATCTCCAGACCCTCCCAGTGGGTAGAAATAGGCAGAACCTAAGTCAGAGCATCTACTTTGAGGGAGCCCTGTGCCTCTGTTTCATTTCTTTTCTTTTTTTAAATTTTCTTATTGTGGTTTGGGTTCAATATTACAAAGCAGATTTGTTTTACACTCAGAAGTTCATATACATTTTGTTTTGTGACACCGATTACAATCCCCACCATGTAACAGCTCTCCTCCCACCTCCTCCCTGTGCTTACCCCTTCCCTTTGTCCTTCTTACCTATGCCCTCCTGCCTGCCTAGCTTTCTCCCTGTGCAAATGCTGCCCTTCTGATCTCCCACAGTTGACTGCTGTAAGGAGTGCATCTCCCTAGTGTAGTTGTTCAGCTTATAGGCCTGTCTGCTATTTGGCTGAGAGCTAACCCACAGGACTGAGTCCAAATCCAGGCTTTAAGGGTAACCCAGGACCATAGTCTCTTTCTTTGTGGCCATCCAGATACCTTCTGTGAGTTAGTGCCTGAACATTGGGGATAGCCTGAGCCTGGTCTCTCTCATGCTGCCTAGTCAGAGTAGCCCCCATTGACAAACATTATTTTCCCAAGAGTCTGGGAAAACTAGTTAACAGAAGAGACACACTCTCCCTGTCTCTCTCTGTTCACACCTCTCTCTGTCTCTCTCTCAGGTCCTGGACCCTAAACCTCTTGGGCTCTGTGGTTGGATGGGCAAGTCCCTCCTTGAAAAAGTATTTGAGATAACCATACTACTACTGTACAGACAGAGAGGGGCCCAGAGAACTAAGTTCTGAGCAGTTTTGATCCACTATCATCCTGGATTTCTGCCTAACCAGTAACAGTCAAGTTGCCACAACTCTGAAGAACAGTTGGTAGACATGAATAGTCCCCAAAATAAAATCATAGAGCAAACATTAAAAGGGAGGGGCACAAGGCTGTTCAAATCTTTTGTGAGATGATCATAGGAAGAAAGAATTTATTTCTGATAAATTGTAATAAAATTGGATGGAGGAAATCAAAGGACTATGAACACTATGTACAGTGTTCAGTCAAAGAAATTACATGTTACCGTGTGCATTAGTCGCTGAGTGGTGCAAACAGTTAACGTTCTAAACTACGAACTAAAAGGCTGGAAGTTTGAGTCTACCCAGAGGTACCTCAGAAGAAAGGCTTGGCAACCTACTTCTGAAAAAAAAGAAACCAACATACAGAATACGCCTCTGCTCTGACACACATGAGGTCACTATCAGTCAGAATCAACTCAATGGCAACTGGTTTTATGTGTATTAGAGTCCTTAATTATAAGCCACAGAACCCAATTTGGCTAATTTAAGCTGAAAATAGATTTATTAAAGGTTATTAGGTAGCCTGGGGATGGGGATGGGGCTAAGGGAGGTGAAGGATAAGGGTTGGAGTTTCTACAGTTAGGAACAGCATCCAAAATTACAGTCAAGAATAAATCCCATGAAGACATCATTGTGGTCACTACTGGCACAACTGACATTACCAACTTCATCACTTGATATCAGAACCATTTCATTGCTGCCTCTTGGAAGCTGGATGACGCTGCCGCCACTGCAACCACCCTCTCCAAAATGGATTATTCAATGAGAATATCCCCAGTTTTTGTCACTGGCTTCTGACTTAGATTATATAGCATGGGTTTGTCACATGTCTGTATTTCAGTTACAAACAAGGTTGGGAAATAGAATATCTGGCATTTCTGTTTCATAATGTGGAATGGTTTCTGTTTCCTAACAAGATTTGTAAAGTGGAAAATTCTTTAGAGAAAAAGGATTTAAATTCAAGGCAGGAAAAAGGACAGCACACTATAGTATGCTATTCTGTCCCTTGATTTTTATTTTAGGTTCCTGCTTTATAGAAATTTTTAAACATCTGTATATCAATTTTTCACTTACGCCTTGTTCCTTTTTTTTAATGGTGGGTTTATTGAAGTATATATATTAAAAAAAAAAACTACTGCCATCGAGTTGATTCCGACTCATAGTGACCCCCTTTGTGTTTCCAAGGCAGTAAATATTTATGGAAGTAGATTGCCCAGTCTTCCTTCCGCGGATTGGCTGGTGGATTTGAACAACCTTCTAACCTTCTGGTTAGCAGTCAAATGCCTTAGGCACTATGCCAGTTAGAGTAAAACTCTCCCTCTTTAGATGTACAGTTGGATGACCATTGACAAATATATATGCCCATGCAGCAATCACCAATGAAATATAGATTACCATTACCGCAGAAAATCTCCTCATGCCCTTTATTTTCAGCCCCCCCATAACTACTGATCCAATTCTGTCCCCATAATTTTGCCTTTTCTAATTGTCATTTAAATAGGATCATACACAGTATAGCTTTTTTTCTGTCACTTAGCATATGAATGTAAGTGTTATCTATGTTTCTACATGTATCAGTAGCTCTTTTCTTTTTCATGGCTGAGTAGTACTCCATTATATGGATGTACCACAATCTGTTTATCCATTTGAGTTGTCTCTAGTTTGGAACTATAATGAATGTAGCTACTAAAATTTTCCTTCCTCATGGGTAAATACCTAGGAGTTTGATTGCTGGGTCATATGGTAATATATGCTGCTAAACTTTTCCAAAGTGGCTGTGCCATTTTTCATTCTCACCAACAAAGAGAGTTCCAGTTGCTCTTCGTCGTTGTGGTAAGTTTAACAACAACAAAAAGTTTAGCCACTCCAGTAGCTGTGGGTGGCATCTCATTGTGGTGTACGTTTGCATTCCCTGATGATTACTGATGTTGATTATCTTTTCATGTGCTCATTTGCCATCCATATCTCTTCTTAGGTGAAGTGTCTGGCCAAATCTTCTGTTTTTAAACTGGGTTATTTGTCTTATTATTGAGGTGTAAGAGTTCTTTATTTAGTCTGAAGATAGATACTTCATCAACTATTTTCTTCCAGGCAGAAGCTTGTCTTTTCATTTTCTTAAGAGTGACTTTTGAAGATAAGTTTTTAAATATTTTAATATTGATGAGGTCCCATTTATAATTTTTTGAAGGTTAGTGCTTTTTATATCCTCTTTAGAAATCTTTGTCTAACCCAAGATTATGTTTTTTTCCTATTTTTATAACAATATTTAAATTTTATTGTTTACATTTAAATGTTTTATCATTAGCATTTGTCTTTTTTGCATTTCTTAATAGGTGAAATCTCTGAAATTTGTTATTAAGTAGATAGTGGCAGAAAAATAATTTCAAAAGTCTTTAGACTACTTCATATTTAACAAGCACTAATATTTTACTCTGCCACTGAAAACTTTCACAATTTTCCCTATTTTAAGAGAAGTTTTATACTCTTAGGTTTTACAGAAAACCTATAAATTGGTTTTATAGAAACCACTTCAAATTCATGTCTTGTGTATGGTGTGAGGTAAATGTCAAGGTACATTTTTTTTTCCATATGAATGTCCATTTGTTCCAAATGGTTTCAACACCATTTCCTGAAAAATCTTTTCTCCAAGGAATTACTTTGAGACCTTTTTTAAAAAATGAATCGATCATATATGTATGGACCTATTTCTGGACTGTCTCTTTTATCCCATTGATTTCCATATCTATCCTTATGCCAATACTATACAGTCTTGATTATGGTAACTTTCTATTTCATCTTAAAATCAAGTGATGTAAGTCTTCCAACTTTGTTCTTTTTCAAAATTATTTTGGCTATCATTTGTCCTTGGCTTTTTCATATAACTTTTATGACCCCAGCCTGCTAGGAATTTGATTGGGATGAGATTGAATTTATAGATCAATTTTGGGAGAATCGCCATATTAACAATGTTGAGTCTTCTGATCCATAAACATAATGTATCTCTTCATTTATATAAGTCTTAATTTCTCTCATTAGTGTTTTATAGTTGTCAGCATACAGATCCTGCACATAGTTTTTTTGGGTTGCTTGTATATGCTTTCTGTCTACTGAACTCAGATTAACATTTCCCTAAGTTTCCTCCTAGTTTTTCATGGTTTGTACTTACCATAATTGAATAATGGGTTGAATGTTGTTCCTCAAAAATTCATGTCTACCCAGAACTTCAGAATGTGACCTTATTTGGAAATAGGGTCTTTGCAGATGGAGGTCATACTGGATTAGGATACCTTATAGGAAACACACAGACACACAACACAGGGAAGGCGGCCATATGATGACAGAGGCAGATTGGAGTGATGCAGCTACAAGCCAAGGAATACCAGAGGGAGCATGATCCTAGCATTACCTTGATTTTGGACTTCCAGCCTCTAGAATTTTAACAAAATAAATTGCTATTGTTCTAAGTCACCCTGTTGTGGTAATTTGTTATAGTAGCTCTAGGAAACTAATTCAGATGGTACTAAATTTATAGATCAATTTTGGGATAATTACCATATTAAAAAATAATGAATCTTCTGATCCATGAACATAGTTTCTCTCTCCATTGTCTTAATTTTTCTCATTGATTTTGTACAAATCCTGCACAGTTTGATGTTCCTTTTTGTTTGTTTGCTTGTATGTGCTTTCTTTTTGTCAACTGAATTCAGATAAACATTTTCATATATTTTCTCCTAGTTTTTGTGATTTTATACTTACCATAATTGATATCATGAAATGTAAAGAATTTTGGTGTATATCAGAATCATTTGAGAAATTTATGGAAATTACAGATTCTGGAGCCATGTTCCTAGATACTATGGGTCTGTGATTGGGACCAGGATATCACATTTTCAACAAGTTTCCAAGGTGGTGGTCTGTTAGTACAGTTTGAAAGTAAAATCTGCCTTAATACAAAATTAGTTTCATTTGTGGAATTTTGGGGCCTATCACATCTCCTGTATTTACTTTTATCTTCAAGTTGTATTTTCTACAAGTTACTTACTTACCCAATGCTACAGTGGGCCAAGAGCTCAGGGCTCCTGACTCAGTTATAATTAAACAATTATTAAGTACTATGTGTCATGTAAGGAGCTCTGGTGGCATAGTGCTTAAAGCATTTGACTGCTAACCAGAAGGTTGGTGATTCAAACACACCAGCCATTCCACAAAAGGAAGACTGGGCAATATACTTCTGTAAAGATTTACCACCTTGGAAACCCAAAGGGGTTGCTATGAGTCAGAATCGACTCTATGGCAGTAAGTTTGGTTTTTTTGGTTTGGATGTGTCCAATGCTAGGGATACCAGAATGAGTAAGAGTCTTTGTTTTGAGAAGGTAATAGATTAGTGAGTTAAATAGTAATGGCTAACATTGAGAATCTTTAATATTTTAAGGAGCACTATTACCTTTTTCAGTTTGTTTGTAGTGGAAAGGGGGAATTGGCTTGAAACTCAGATGAGTAATCCTCTGTAATTATGTGTGGGCAAGTCCCTTGGTTTTGTACATCAAGCCAGCCAGGAGCCTTTTTAGGGAGAAAACTCACACTAAGAAAGCCATGTAAATTGAGATACAGTTTCTCTGAGTTACTGAGATGGAGAGTTCAGTTCAAACCACAATACACTGTCTGGTCCATAGATTAATTGTAGGACACAACCCCCAGTGGAACCAAAATGTTTGAGTCCTATGAAAAGAAACTATAAGCAAATATAAAATGAACTAAAAATGTTAATAACTGCTTTGCTGAGAACTGTATAATCCACTGGGACCCAAGAAGCCCTGAGTCAGTACCCACCTGGGTTCATATAATTCAGAGGTTAGGAAAGCAGCTTTATCCACAATCCTATAGGGGCCAAATGGGAGCCTTGGCAATTTGGGGACTCCAGAGAATGAAAGGGGCTTTGCTACCATAAGTGCTCCATAATATCAGTAGCTGTCAGCAGAGGGCGCAAGGCACAGCAGAACGGAAGTGTGCAGCATATAGGGTAGTACCCAGAGAATGGTGGCACCCTCTTCTCAGCTGCCTGGATTTGCCCCCAGTCACAAGACAGCCCTTATGTTCAGCTCTCCCATAAGTGTCTGATAGGGTCCAAAGGTCCTGCTACTGCAAGGGAGCCAGCCCAACACAGCTTACAAAATCAGTACCTCACTGATCTATTCAACAGTCCTGTGAGGCAAAGATTACATTTCACAGACAAGACTGACTCTTACAGCAATTTATCTGTAATAACTGCCAGGTGGATTCCTCCAGCTAAAAGTCTGAGATGATGTGAGTTTTACCTGTTACTTTACATTCTAACAAGATTTTTAAGTGCCTCCATTGCCCTCATAAGCTTACTGAACAGTTAAGTTGCTTATCATGTATTCGTTTCTGTTTTTAGTTTTTATTATTTTTTTACGACAGATATAATCCACATCCTTTAGGGGAAAAAAGTGAGATGAGTGAACAAAGAAAAGAACCACTTGGTGGGGGCCATGGGGTGGTAGAAGGGCCAAAAAGGGCAACAGTGCCCACCTGATGTGGTTAAACCAGGGGAAGACTTGGGGATGGGGCACACCAGCACAGGAATGGTATGAGGGTGCCCAAAGCTATCAGGTGAGTGGACTCATTTTTTAGTACAAGTGAGACCTATTTTTGGCCACCACACAGGAATAACCATTACCTACTTTCCAGTGTACATACTTTCATAGTTTTCCCAGTGTTTAGGTATATTAGGCAAACGTACAATTTTACAAAAATGGACTGATACTGTATATGTGGTCCTGCAAAGTGTTTTTTATTAACAGTTTACAAGGTACCATGAACATCTCTTCCATACACATGGGTGAAAATCCCCCACTGAAACACGGAGCGCTGCAGTTGGGTCAAAGACTGCTGGTAACAAGAGTGACACCTAAAGCAAGTATCAGCATAGGTTAAAGCACAGAGCCTGGCAAATGCCTGCCAGGGAAAGCAGGGCTGGCACTGTTCTCATCGGAGAACCAGAGTCGAAAGCCAAAGGCATTAAACGTAAGGGACGTCATGTAAGCCTCTTTGGCCCCTGCCTCCTCCCCTCACTCCTCTGACTCCCCGCTGACCCCTTGAGGGAAAGGGATCCTGGACATCTCTTTGCATCCAATGGAAACCATCCATTTTCTGTTTTTTCCTCAGCTCCTCCTGGGCCCTTGAGATGTCACCACATTCTCTCATCACCTCCTCACTGCTCAAGTGCCTTTCGTGTAAGTCCTCCTGATAGTCCCTGGGGGAATCATCCGTCCCCCTGTCCGTTTTCCTCTTTGCTTTCCGGGGCACGTAATCTTCAGCTGGGCGCTTCTCGGCGGCCCGGGGCTCGCCCTCTGGCTTTGCCCCAGGCTTCAGCTTGCCCTCACCTCGCGGTTCCCCCTCACCCGCTGCCTTGCCCTGCTTTTCTTTCTTTCCCTCTGGCTGGCCCTCAGCCTCTGGCTGGCCCTCAGCCTCTGGCGGCCCCTGGGATTCTGGCTTCCCCTCCACTTCCGACTTTTCTTCTTCTTCTGACTTCCCTTCCTCTTCGGGCTCCACTTCACCTTTCGGTTCTCCCTCGCTTTCCAGCTTCCCTTCATTTGCACTGTAGAGTTTTTCCATGCTGATGAGATTCTCCTCCTTTGCCTGTCCTGGAGGATGGGGGGAGACGGGGAGGTGGGAGGAGACAAGGGAGACTGAGGACTCAGGAGTGGCGCGCTGGTCCGGGGTAGTACTTGCATATCGCCCCCATCACGGTTCCCCGAACCTGGCCAGACCTCCAAGTGTGCCTTCTGCCCACCCCTTCCTCCCACCCCCATTCCTCCCCACACGCTTGAGCCAAGCGCTTCCCAGGCAGGCTGTCACCATCTCTGCTCCCAGAGTGGGAGGGTGTGTGTATTTGTCAGAGAATTGTGCGGTCCCCAAATTCTGCCCAACCCTTGCTCTCCACACTCCTTCCAGCCCCTGCTCCACATCCACTGTCCACCCCCCTTCACAGACCTGCAGGGTTTCTGAATAGGCTTCTCCGCCTTTTCTAGCCTCGCAGAGTGCTGTGAACAACAGATGCGTAGACCTGCAGATAGACGGGAGACAGGCAGTGCGCTGGGTGGATACCGAGTGACACAGGGTCCTTTCCTGAATCCGGGCCTCCTCACCCAAAGACTCCCTCCCCCACCTCCCCGCCCCCCAGCCGCCATTTGTTTTCAGGCATCAGGCGCCAGACCAGGATGTTTTCCAAATTTTGGGTCAGTGTCCCCTTCCCTTGGAGGCAACCTGCCCCTCATCACCCATTTTTCCAAGAGACCAATCTTTATTTCTAGGCGCAGAATGCAGTGTGTCTGTGTGTGTGTAAGGGGGACGGTATTTCCAGAATCTATGTCTCAGTGTCGCACTGCGGGGGCGCTCTCCCCATTCTTGGCTCTAAAAGGGATGGAGGGCGCAGCGGAGGGGAGTCCAGAAGGCAGGCCAGGTGCTGTGGGGTCTTTCCCTCCACCTACCATTTTCCATTCCCCCAGGTGCTCCCTATCCCAGCCCCTCCCGCCCCCTCAGGTGCTCATCATCCTGTCTGCTCCCGCCCCCCAGGTGCCCGTGTCCCTCCCAGGTGCTCCCAATCCCTCACCCTCTCCTACCCCCACCCCTGATGCTTCGGGAGCCCGCCCCCACCCCCTGGCAGGATCCGCCTGCGGAGCCCCCCCCTCTACGCTGACCTGCGGGACTGGGCAGGCCGGTGCCTCCGCAGCTCACCGCAGCCAGCTCGCCCCAGGCAGCTGAGGGAGCTGGTTCTGCCCGCGCCGGACCTGAGCTAGGCGAGGGCGGGCGGGCAGGCGAGCGCGCGGGGTCTGGTGCCCACGTCGGCGCCTGGTCGGTCACGTGGGCGCCGCACGTCACTCGCGGCTCGGACTCCCCCCCCCCGCCCCCACACCATCCCCCTAGTGATCCCGGGAGCAGAGGAGGTGGGGGCATCTAGGAGGAGGAGGGGGAGGCTTTCTGACCACAGGTGCTTTACCCAGAACATCTTGGGTCTCAGCACAGCAGCCCTCAGAAACCCCTCATCTCCAGGTGTGACAGCTGAGGGCACAGGGAAGGGACTCGAATTAGCCCGGGCATGTTCAGTCCGCTTTCAAGACCAGCTCCATCTGACTCCAGAGTCCTGGTGGTGGTGCCTGCCAGGAAGCTGTGCTGTCAACTTGAATGGCGTGTTCCTCGGGGGTTCCATCCCGGGCCGCTGTTCTCAGTCTACGTGTTCTCTCTCCCTGGGTGACCGCGGTCGCTTCCCTCTAAGTTCTGAGGACTCTAATCTACATCTCCAGGTTATTCCCTTTCCTTGGGTGTCAATCCCATTTTTGCATTCTCACCAACAATATACAATGGTGCTTTCTTCACATTCTTTCCAACATAACGGTATGACATAGTTAATTCCCACTAATGTGACAGATGAATAGTAATATGTCAATGACATTTTATCTTGCATTTCTCTAATTATGTTTAAGGACAGTTTTTAGTATCTTTACAAAGTGTGTGTTCATGTCTTTTCCACATTGTTCTATTGGGTTGTTGGTCCTTGTCTCCTGAGTTTTCAACTGTTCTTTATATATTACTTATGTTAGGCCTTTATCTGTTGTATATGTGCAGATATTTCTTTGTCAATTGCCTTTCGACTTACTTTATGATGTGGGATTTTTTTCCCTAATGCATTAAAAAATTATGTCGTCAAATTTATAAAACACTTATTGTCTCTAGCTTATGATTCATAGTTATAAAAATCTTTTTCTGACATTAAGGAGCTCTGGTAGCATAGTGGCTAAGACACTTGACTGCTAACCAGAAGGCTGGCGGTTCAAACCCACCAACCACTCCTCGGAAGTAAGATGGGGCAATCTACTTCTGTAGTGATACTGCCTCAGAAACCCAAGGAGGGGTCACTATGGGTCGGGTCCGACTTGATGGCACATAACAACAACAAAGGTTAAAGAGGAATTCACTCCTGCTTTCTCCTACTACTCATATGTTTTTTTTTTGTTTTGTTGTTGTTGTTAACATTTAGAAGTTACACTTCTATATGGTGTGAAGTATGGATCTTCCCCCCCACACACACACAAGTGGTTGCTTAGTTGTCCCAGGACCATTTATTAAAATACCCATTTTTGCCTGGCTGATTTGGGAGCCACCTTTATTAATGTACTAAATTTCCAGATGTACTTGGGAACCTTTCTAGGCTTTTGTATTCTACACCATTGGTCTATTTGCTATTCATGAATCATTACTAATTATAGAAGATTTATAGTAAGTTTTAGTATTTGGGAGAGCTGGTCTTCTCAACAGTTATTCTTCAGTATTTTCCTGTATATTATTGCATGTTTGCTTTACCATATGAATTTTTTTCTTTTTTTTTTATTGTGATTTGGGTGAGCTTTTCCATATGAATTTGAACCAATTATTGAACATATCTTCTTGGATGCCCCCTGAAATAACTTGAAATGCAACATGTCCCAGAGTTATTTCATCACCCTTTTTCTCCCTTATCCATGCACCATACTCCCCCTTGTTTTAATAGATGACCTCAGAATCCACAGTTGCCAAAGCAATAAATCAGGGAATCATCTCTAACTCCTACTTCCTTTCTGTCACCAAGTAATCTTGATCTCTTCCCTTCTAAATCTCTCTGAATGCTTTCACTTCTCTCCTATTTCCACTCTTTTAATCAACTTCTGTCTCATGGTTTACTGTGACAGGCCTATTTCTGGTTTTGCCCTGTCAAGTCTTGGTCTCCTCTAATAAACTGATCTTTCTAAAACATTTATGATGCCACCCCTGCCTTCTCATTCTCATCACAGTCCTTTAAGTTGGTTGATCATAAACAAATTCTCTCTTATGCAGAAAGCACTCCTTAAGTCAGGAAAAAAAAAAAAAAAAGGATCTTGGTCCTAGCCTGGTTATCTATTTATTTATATATATTGTGATTTGGGTATAGCCTGGTTATTTTTAAAATGAACTTACAGCATTACTGAAGATCTAATGTAAACGTTGAGTCTGATATAACTGACAAGAAATAGCCAGATTGCTAGATGAGATGACTCAGTCCTGCAATACTATAAATTCTACCCTGCAAAAGAGCAGTGATCTGCTCCTCTAAAGATTACAGCCTAGAAACCCTATGGGCAGTTCTACTTTGTCCTATAGTCCTTGAGTCAGAGAATCAACTCAATGGCACACAACAACAGCAATCCCAATTTGGAAGTTCAGTGAATTTTCCTTCAAAGGTCCCTTGTGGTGGGGGGTAGGGAGCAGATGGGTAAAAATAGGCAAGAATCAATAAAAAGTAATGATAGAGGTTCTAGTTTTACAATATGTAAGAGCTTCTAATAATCATCAAAATATTGTGGCACTGGCCCTAAAATAGAAAATTAGCTAAAGAATAGAGAAGAATGCTCTTCTATACATCTAGATTTTAATGTATGAATAAGTGCAGAAAATATTGAAGCTATAAGGATTTTATTTTACTTGGATCCATTTTAATGCTGATGGAAGCAGCAGTCAATAAATCAAATGACATATTACATTGGGCAAACCTGCTGCAAAAAACCTCTTGTAAGTGTGTGGTGTAGTAAATTACGTGGTATGGCTTTTCTAGCCATAAGTCTTTATAAACTCCATGGTGGAATTTGCCATGAGCAACTGAGGAGCTCCTGATTGTTAAAGTTATCCACCTGGGATATTTATGTTGTGAGTGGCACAAAGCAATGTTCTGGGAAGTTCTCTCTTTCTCAGGTGTTTAGAATTCTGATATTATGATTGGTTAGTTTGGCCACTCTGCCAAGCTCAAAAGGAGGCCTTCTAGAGGTAGAGGTCTCTCTGACTGCTGGCTGAGAAAGATGTGCTGCTGAGATATGCACTCCTGAGAGACACACGCTGCTGAGAGAGAGACACTGAGAGACACACATTGCTGGGAGAGAGACTGAGAGAGACTGCTGGCTGAGAGATGGTAGGCTGAGAGAGACTGAGCGTTGTTCCTGAACTTGAATTATAGCCTGGTATGTCCCTAATAAACCCCATAATCTGTGAGTTCTGTGTGGCCACTGCAGAAATTAGGGAACCCAGCAGAGAGGTGGTGGGTGCTGCAGGAGGAACAGTTGGTGTCAAAGTTGATGAAAGGGTTTGAGGGAGACAGCATGTCTGGCCTCACAGGAATAGGCCTTGGGCTATTGATGGTGATTCTGTCTTCTGCTTGTGGGGTTAGAGGAGGTCAGAAGCTGTCTCCGTGCCCCTTTGGTAAAGTGTTAAAGAGCAAAAATGTCACTTTGAAGACTAACATACACTTGACCCAAGCTATAGTATTTTCAGTCACCTCAAATGCATGGAAAAGCTAGACAATGAAAAAGGAAGACCTAAGAAGAATTGATGTCTTTCAGTTATGGTGTCGGCAAAGGATTTTGAACATACCAGAAAAATGAACAAATATGTCTTGGAAGAAGTATAGCCAGAATGTTTCTTAGAAATGAGGATGCAAAGACTTTGTCTCATGTAATTTGGACATGTTATCAGGAGGGCCCAGTCCAGGGAGAAGGACATCATGCTTGGTAAAGTAGAGGGTCAGCGAAAAAAAGGAAGGCTCTCAATAAGATGGATTGACACAGTGGCTACAACAATGGGCTCAAACATACCAACGGCTGTGCAGATGGCACAGGACTGGGCAATGTTTCATTCTGTTGTGCATAGGGTCACTGAGTCAGAACCGACTCAACAACAAGGTAGCATTTCAACCTAATGCCAAACATCTGGCCTAGTCAGCACACTGAATATTTGCTCTAGCAACAAATTCATGTGACTGTACAACCCGAGACTCTAAACCCAAAAAGAGGTATTTCATTTCTTTTCTCATCCTCAGTAGTTGTTGAGTTCTTATGTGTGCATGACATCACAACATCACTATAGAACACAGTATAACAACCAGACTCATTATTTACCATGATGATCAAGAGCTAAAATTCTAGCTCTGCCATTTACTACTTGTATGAACTTAGATAAATTCCTAAAACTCTGAGATTTCGTTTCCTCATCTGGTAAATGGGAATAACACTATGTGCCTTATGGGATTATTATTAATTCTAAATAAAATTGGATATATAACGTATTCAGTATATAATTAGGTCTTCAACACATGCTAGTTGAAGCCTTCCAGCCTCACCTCAATCTTCTGTGACATACATGATTTTATAATGAAAATAGGTACAGCTATCTGATATATCATTTGCAAATGTAGTTAAGAGGAAGCATACACAGACTTCTATTATGCATGACCTTCAGTGACATCAGAATATAGCAGAATTTAGGAGAATGAAACACATTGCCCCATCAGTTTCTTTTCTGCCCCATTATTTTACCTTATAGGTAAAATATCTGGAAAGCACAGGTATATAAGACACAGAAAACACAAGGCATCATGATGCTGCTTGTCAGTACAGAATACTAGATTCAGGAGACCTCTGGGTCCCCAGACTCATCCTCACTGTATCCTGGGATAAATCACTCCCAATTTGCTGATTTTACCTCTGAAACACACTGGAGAAATCCTTGAATCTTGGGCACTCATTGAAAGGCAGTCATAATTTACTGGGGTATGTCAGGTTGGGAGAAGATGGGTTGGGAGAGACACAGAGCCAACCACAAGGAAATGGTACTCACTTTTGAGACCTCTGGGAATCTCACCATTCCTGAGTGCTTACCATGAGGCCAGTCAGCTGCTTTAGATAGGCCAGAGGACTATCCCATGGACCTTGTAAATACCCTTCAAGGTAGGGGCTCTTTGATGGATGAGGAACCTGAGGCTCAGAGAGGTTTAAATAATGTGTCCAAGGCTACATAGCTGGTTAGTGCTAAGCTGCAGTACCAACCCCAGGCTTACAATGAAGCCTATGTCCCCATGTTCACTCCCATTTTCTCCACTCAACCTCCTTCCCTTTATTTTCTGATGAGTCAATAGTTATTTCTTGGGGCCCTCCAGATGCCCAGTACTGCCATGTGTTCTGAATGACAAGTTCTCAGAGGAAGGCACTACCCTGGTGGAAGATAAGCTCTCTCTGGGTAGGCATGAAGGCATTTAGAGAAAGGGCTAAAGGACTGTTGGGCCAATAAAGTCTCAGGGAAGAAGGCAACAGCCCAGTTGGCCCAAAATAGACAGATAAAACCTCAAGGAGGAAAAGTACCCTGACCTAAGCCTCAGAGGTTGAGCAGAATCTAGTAGGGAGAGAGGAGACCAGCTGATTGACTCCCTGTCCTACCCCTTATGTTAATTACCCTGGCCTGAAAGCTAAGCCTTATCTGATTTCTTCCTCCCATGGCCAGCAAGCCCTCTTTCTTGCTTTACTGTATCACTTTGACCCACTACTGGCTTAGAACCTTCACCATCTCACATCTGGACTCTTAGGATAGTCCCTTCTTTGTTTCCAGGCTTGCCCCCTTTCCTTCCAATACACCCTGTACAGCAAGATCAAATTAAACTTCACCCTTCCCTGCTTTCAAGTTGTCATTCTCCTGCTAGAAGACCCTGGGTGGCAACTCCAAAACCCACAGAGTAAATCCTATAGTCTTCATCCTGACAGTGTTCATCAGAATTGAGCCCTAAGACCCTGTCATCCTCTTTTCTTCTGTCCCATCCAAAAGGAAGCCTTGTCTACTGTGCCCAACTATGCTTTATTCTTTCCTCTTTTTGTCCTTGCATATCATTTTATTTATCCTGACTGCCCTTCTCTTTGGCCGAGATCTTGGTCCTGCTTTTTTTTTTTTTTTTTT
>NW_006922261.1:102787-107310 GCF_000298275.1 Orycteropus afer afer | reverse complement strand
TTTTTTTGAGTTTTGTTCCACATTGTTTTCCCACTCTATCCAGGATCTCCTGCACTGATCCCCCTCCAAGTGATTGACAGTGGTAGCAGGGCACCATCTAGTTCTTGTCTCATGGTCACATAGGCTGAGGATCACATGGTCTACTAGTCCCTTGGACTGTTTCCATGCATCTTTGGTTTTCTTCATTATTCTTTGCTCTGGATGAGGAAATAACCCATTGTTGCATCTAGATGGCCACTTGCAAGCTTTTAAGACCCCAGTTGCTACTCACCCAAGTAGGATGTAGAACATGTTTTTGTGTGGTATGTCATGCCAATTGAGCTTGATGTCCCCTGCGACATGGTCCTGGGTCCTGCTCATTCTTAAATGAGGCTCAAACTCTGTCACTCAGCTGGAAGTGGCTTCTCTCTCTGTTGCTGCTGCACATAGGGTATGCACCCCTCTTGGTCTTTAGCAAAGTTTCCCTTGTACCTTTCACCTTTCCTGTGTGTATGTGTAAGGGGGTTATTATCTCAGGCAGATGATATCTTATGCTGCTTTACACAGTGATTTTCTTAGAAATCTCAATCTAAGAAGCCCAACAGCTGAACTAACTTTCTGCATGCACAAAGACTAGAGCAGATTTTTATTGATTCCTTTTCTTTAAAAAGGCTTGTATTATGGAAAAAAATAAATTCTTAAAGAACAATCTCTGAATCCACATGTCTAGATCCCTAAACTGTTCTCCCTTAGCACTCTTACCTCCCTTCCATTAACAGTCATCATTCAGCTCCTTTCATTGCTGTTTCCCCTACTAGCCTTTAAGCCCCTTAAATACAGAAGCTGTGCCTCATTCATCTTTGCATCCTCTTGCATGGCTATTCAAATATCTAGTTGATGAAAACAACCTACATGCCCACCAATAGAAAAAAATGGATACTATGGAATGGTTTGCTGCCGTTAAAACAATGTGGTTCTATTTGTACTGACATGGAACTATGTCCCATATGTGCTGTTAATGAAAAAATCAAGTGGCAGAACATTATGGATAATTTGATCCTATTTGAAATTATATATATAAACTTCTGCTTTTGATAAGGGTAGATTAGGTGATTGAGAGCAACCCTCCCATTTAAAAGGAATCCAAGTATTAACATCCAAAATATTTTTAAAAATCCAAATATTCTAAAAGGTTCCAAACTTAATACAAGTGTGAGGAATTAAGAGAACAGAAGAATCCAAAGTGGTAAGCCTAGAACTTAGAACTGCATTTGTCTTGAAGACATCTATGGTTAAGGAATAAACCCATGACAAATGGAGTTAAACTTACAGCAGACTGAAGGAACCAGAGTAACAAAAATAAAAGTCCAGGGCCCATCAAAGGGGAGGGGGTGTCCCCTAACAAACTATCACTCATATTATGGTGGAAACTTCAAATGTTTATAACTCCAAGGTAATTTTAAACTGGAAATAAACTAGCTTTCACAAAGTCTTATAGCTTGATTTTGCATCATCTAGGTGGACTAGTAAACTCTATGCCTTTAACACAGATTGTGGTGGTTCGAGACAGGAAGTGCTATTATGTTCTCACCAACACAAACAATATCTCCTCTAGAGTAAGATATCATCCTTTTAGGCTTCATATTACTTCAACAAACAGTTGTTCAAGTACAATTTCCACAAAGAGTTCAAAATAACGAGGAACACAAATAAAAAGACATGTTAAGTAAGAACCTGTAGAAGCAACAGGCAACAAAACCAGATCTATAAGTTTTCAATTATTTCAACAATGGCTGAGGTTTCTTTAAAACTGATGAAAGACACTAATCCATAGATCCAAGAAGTACAACAGAAAAGAAAATCAAACCTAAATGCATAGTATTGTGAACATTTAGAGAACCAAAGACTGAGAGGAAATCATAAAAGTAGCTAGGAGCACAGAAAAACAACAACAAAAAGAAAAACAGAATATGCCTTGAAAGTACTAACAATTAGGCTGATTTCTGGGTTCTCAACAGCCAACGATGGAAGCATGAAGATGGGGGAATATTTCCAATATCTTCAAAGAAAATAAATGTCATCCTAGAAATGAAACACCTTTCAAGAATGAAGATGAAATGAAGATCTTTACAGATAAAGACTGAAAGAATTAGCCAGCAGTATGCTCATATGAAATGAAATACAAAATGCTACAGGGCTTATTTTAGATAAATGGAAAATGATCCCAGATAGAGGGTTGGAGATAAAGGAAGGAATAAATAGCAATGAAAAGTATAAATATCTATGTAAATTTTAATCAACACTGACTCTGCAAACAATAACATTATCTTGTTAATTCATACTGACAATAATGTGACTCAAAAGAAGGTAACTGGAGTAAAAGTATTTATAATTTTTGCAATATCTGAGGATTGCCTAAAGTACAAATTATTATTTGAAAAGTTAACACTGCATACTATAACTGCCAGGTAACCATTAAGGAAAAGTAAAAGAGTATACAACTTCCAAGCTAATGGGGGGGGTACAGTGGAGAATCAATCCTAAGAAGTCAAGAAAGAGGAGGGGACAAAGAAACTTAGTGTAACAGTAAATTTATACCTATTAATATCAGTAATTACATGAAATGTAAATGAACTAAATGCAGCAATTAAAAGATTTTCAGACTAGGGGGAAAAAAACACAACTATGAAAGATACACCTGAAATATAAGAGTGCCTAAGTATGTTTTAGAAGCTCTGGAAGCATAGTGCCTAAGGCACTTGACTGCTAACCAGAAGGCTGGTGGTTCAAACCCACCAGTGCCTCCTGGGAAGGAAGGTTGGGCAATCCTATTTCCATAGTGATATGACCTCGGAAACCGAAGGAGGGGTCGCTATGAGTTGGGGCCGACTCGACGGCATACAACAACAAGTATGTTTTATTGACTATGCAAAAGCATTTGACTGTGTGGATCATAACAAATTATGGATACCACGGCAAAGAATGGGAATTTCAGAACACTTAATTGTGTTCATGGGGAACCTATACATAGACCAAGAGACAGTCATTTGAACAGAACAAGGGGATACTGCATGGTTTAAAATCAGGAAAGCTGTGCATTCACCATACTTATTCAATCTGTATACTAAGCAATAATCTGAGAAGCTGGACTATATGAAGAAGAACATGGCATCAAGATTGGAGGAAGACTCATTAACAACCTGCAATATGTAGATGACACAACCTTGCTTGCTGAAAGTGAAAAGGACTTGAAGCACTTGCTGATGAAGATCAAAGACTACAGCCTTCAGTATGGATTACACCTTAACATAAAGAAAACAAAAATCCTCATAACTGGACCAATAAGCAACATCATAATAAACAGAAGAAAGACTGAAGTTGTCAAGGATTTCATTTTACTTGGATCCACAGTTGACGCCTATAGGACCAACAGTCAGGTAATCAGATGATATATTGCACTGTGCAAATCTGCTGCAAGACATCTCTTTAAAGTGTTGAAAAGCTAAAATATCACTTTGAGGACTAAGGTGCACTTGACTTAAGCCATGGTATTTTCAGTTGCTTCATATGCATGTGAAAGCTGGACAATGAATAAGGAAAACTGACAACTGATGCCTTTGAATTATGGTGTTGGCAAAGAATATTAAATATGCCATGGACTGCCACAAGAATGAACAAATCTGTCTTGAAGGAAGTATAGCCAGAATGCTTCTTAGAAGTGAACATGGTGAGAGGTTTTTCTCCTCTACTTTGGTCATGTTATGAGGAGGAACCAGTCCCTGGAGAAGGGTATCATGCTTGATAAAGTAGAGGGTCAGAAAAAGGAGGACTCTCAATGAGATGGATTGACACAGTGGCTGCAACAATAGGCTCAAACATAGCAATGATTGTGAGGATGGCATAGGACCAGGCAGAGTTTTGTTCTGTTATACACAGTGACGGTCACTGTAAGTTGGAACCGACTTGACAACTCCTAACAACAACAATAACAAATGTTGAAAGTGAATGTATAGATAAATTATAACATACAAACAATAACAAAAAGAAAGCTGTGGTATTTATATTAATAGCAAAGTAGAGTTTAAAGCAAAAAAGCACTACAAGAGATAAGGCATGACACTTCATAATGATATTTAAACATTTGTGTGAAAATTATTAACTTGACCTCAAAATAAATAAAACAAAATTTGACAGAACTATGAGAAGTAAACAAATTCTCAATCACATTGTTAACAATCCTCTGTCTGTAACTGATAGAACAGACAAAGTTATCAGTAAATATAAATTATCTGAACAGAACAACCAGCAAAGTTGATGTAATGGGCACAGATAGAACCCTGTACATAAATTACTGCAGTATGCACACTCTTTTCAAGTGAATGCAGATCATTTACCAAAATTGACTAGATTTTGGGTCATAAAACAAGTCTTAACAAACCTCAAATAAGTGAAATAATACAAAGTACCTTCTCTGTCCAACTCAGGAGCTCTGGTAGCATAGTACCTAAGGCACTTGACTTCTAACCAGAAGGCTGGTGGTTCAA
>NW_006922261.1:100804-102057 GCF_000298275.1 Orycteropus afer afer | reverse complement strand
CAGATGTTAGTTATTAGTATATGGTGATAAAAGGAAGTAATAAATATATGGTTAGTGGTTAGACTAGCCTAGAAAAAAAGTATGAGAATGCATAAATAACTAATAATAGAAACAAAAAAGGTGATGTCCCCTCAGATCATACAAACTAAAAAATATATTAGGAAAAACTTTGTCAATAAACTTCAAAATTAAGATGAAAGAAATGAGTTCCTAGTAAAATTCATCTTACCAAAACAAACACAAAGAATTAAAAACCTGAATTGTTCTTTAAAAAGAAAAGAAATAAAATCCGTAATTGAAAACTTCCAAGATTTTTTTCCACTGAAAAATCTTCACGCCCAGATGACTTGATCTGATTGAGTCCCATCCAGTGACTCCTAACAAGCATACCTTTAAGGAAAAAATAATACTCATCTAACATAAAATCTTCCAGAGATTTTGTAAAAGAAAGAATACTCTGCAAGTCATTTTAAGACTGTTAGCCATATTCTGTTTGTTGATATGAGTGATGTTTACCCATATTTTCACTTTGTAATAAATAATTTAGCTCTATGTGTGTGACTTTGTTATCTGTGCAATCTTTCATGATAAAAATGTTAAACTGACAGAACTATAAGGAGAAACAAACAAATTCACAACCATAATGAGACTTTAATATATTTATCTCAGTAATTGATAAGAATAAGCTGATTAAAAATTAGAAATGATGATAAAGACTGGAACAATTTGACTAAAAATCTTAATGGACATAGCATCCAATAAATGTCGATAGAAAACATTTTATAAAAATAGACTATATGTTAATAAGCTATAAAAAAGTATCAACAAATATAAAAGGATTGAAATTATATACATTATGTTCTTTGGCTACAATACTTTTAAACAGAAATCAATATCAATATAAGAAAATCCTCATATTTTGGGAACTTTTATTTTTTGCCCCTTTCTTACATCATTTCTCCTGCCACTCTGTATTGATGAAATTTGATTCAGTGTTAGAGAATTCAGGTCCCATAAGGGGGCACACTGCTTGATTCAATATTTGTAGTGGGAGTTAAGTGAAAGGAGAATTATCAACTCTACTTTAAAGATGGGGTAACTGAAGTTCTAGGAGGGCAAAAGATTGTCCCAACTCAAACAGCTGATAATCATGTGCTCAAGCTCAAACAGCTGATAATTGTTAGGGATGAGACTGGAATACAGTGTCGCAAGTGTCCATATTCTTTTTTTTTTTTTTTTATTGTGATTAGGAT
>NW_006922261.1:96670-100704 GCF_000298275.1 Orycteropus afer afer | reverse complement strand
TCATTCTTTTTTTTTTTTTTTTTTTGTGTTTTGGGGGAAAGTTTACAGAGCAAATTCATTTTCCATACAGCAGTTCATATACATTTTATCTCACAACATTGACTGCAGTTCCCCACAATGTAATGTAACAACTCTCTTCCCACTTATGTCCATATTCTTAAGACATTCTGCTAGGCTACCTCTCTCGAAAATGTATTACAAATCCTGTGTGTGTCTGTGTATGTGTAGGAGGGGGCTGGGAGTCAGCTACAATTGACTTCATTTTGAGGAAGAAAATAGCCCTTGTCTGTGGACTCTCAGCTATTTCCACTAGACTCCACGACTAACCTGTGTATTTTAGGAGGGCCTTGCTCCCCATATCTCACCTTCCTGTTTTTCCGAATATGTTGTGGGGTGGGGGGGCGCTCCCCTAGGTGAAGGCTGCTCTTGGAAAGTGGGCTCCAGACATGTTTACATGCAGCCTGGGTGGGTAGCACAAGACTTTTTCTGGGGTGGGGAGGTGCTGAAGGTATCAGAGGGCAGATAGAAGCTATGCAGGAAAGGGGGAAGGCAGAAGCTGCCATGTCAAGTCTCTAGTGGTGTGTTTCTTTGGAGGTGCTGATCCAGGGGCTCTGTGGCTGGGAGGGAGGAGGAATAATCCCCATCCCTAATAATATGTTATTAAAAAGAGCTCAGGTTTACAATTTCTACCATGGGATCTTTTTGGAATTATAAATAACCTTTTATAGAAAAGTTACACTATTTTTGAAGATTACTTATATAGACAGGGACTAAACTGTGACAAGAAATCAGGACTTTTAAGTTTGTCTATCAATTACTTTTATTAAGTACCTAGTATTTGTCACATACTGTGCAGGGTACTTGGAGGTATGAGTACAAAGACAGACTGTGCTTTCAGAAGAGTCCAGTGTAGTATTTCTCAGTTTTTTTAAAGCTGCAGCCCACAGTCAGATATACATTTTAAATCCCAACCCAGGTGCACACCCATGTATATACATACACCCCTGAAACACAAGTTTTACAATATAGTACTCACCCTTACTATCTGTGATGCACTCTTGATATTTTCTATTCTATTGGATTCAACTCTATTCTTATTTTAAAAAAAAGAAAACGAAAGAAAAGAAAAAGAAAAACCGGTCTTGTCCCACTGATTGATTTTTACAATTCACTATTGAGGGGAACACTTGCAGTGTAAAAGACATTGGTCTTTAGTAGGTAATCATCTGTGATGTGTATCACACATAGATCACATATATTTATCGTACCAGGCACATATTTCCTATGGGGATGAGGAGCCTAAGGAGAGTCTTTCTCTAAAAATCATGTGGACTTCCTGTTTCAGATCCAACATGTAAAGAGCTTGGAAATCAGCACTTCCATCTGTATAATGAGAAACAAAAATGGACAAACAAAAAAATCAGTGACTTTTCTTGGACCTATGAGAAAATTAAGTTTGCAGGGCAAACCACAACCCTGAAACTTTTAGACAGGTGAATTCTAGAGTCAAGGCTGAGATCTGCTTAATTGGAACAGAAGCTGTTGGAGTCATAAACTGATAGGAATGCTCAAATGGTTGATTTTGATGAATTGCTGGGAGCTGAGTGTGCACTGGTATAAGAGTGAGAAAATGGAAGCTAAAAATACCACAAGGTTCTCATGATGAAGATCAGAAAAACATAGCCTTCTGCCTCTGTCAGTGGGAGTACTCCATGTAAAATTCACCCGAATCTTCTTTATAATACAGGCTTGCTTTCCAGGAGGAATGATTTTACCAGAGCCTTATCTGAGATTCATGGGAGAACGTAGGCAGAGGAGGGCAGGATGGACCATATGAGAAACATTTGTGAAGGTTAGAGACATAACTAACTAAACTAACTCACTGCCGTCAAGTCAAACCTGACTTATAGTGACCCCTTCTTGAGTTTCCGAGGTGGTATCACCATGGAAGTAGATTGCCCAACCTTCCTTCCGAGAAGTGGCTGGTGGGTTTGAACCAACAGCCTTCTGGTTAGCAGTCAAGTGCCTTAGGCAATGCTACCAGAGCTCCTGTAGAGACATAAGTCCGTTTAAAAAACAGAGATTTAATTGGAAGATATAGAATGCTTCCCCTCTACCATACAACCACAACACCAGGGCTCATAGTATAATAAGGGTAGATTACAGCTGAACATGCTGCAAAAAAAAAAAAAAGACAGACACTCCCCAAGGAAGAGTACCTAGGAAATGAAAAGTCAAGAGGGAGAATCAAACAAAGGACACTACCAAGGGACTAGTAGACCATGTGAACCTCAGCCTACATGAGCATAAGACAAGAAGTAGATGGTGCCCAGCTACCACTGTCAACCACGTGGAAGGGGATCAGTGTAGGAGATCCTGGATAGAGTGGGAGAAAAATGTACAACAAAACTCAAAATCATAAAAAAAAAGACCAGGCTTACTAGTCTGATAGAGACTGGTGAAACTCTGAGACTATGGCCCCTAGTCATCCTTTGGGCCTGGAAATGAACTCACTCCCATGGCTTCCAGCCAAACCACAGACAGATGTATATAGTGAACATTTGCACCAGGTAGGTACACTCCTTAGAATAATTAACCATGGGAGATCAGAAGGGCAGTATTTGCACAGGGAGTTAATTCAGAGGGCAGGAATGTAGAGGAAAAAAAGGACACAGGGAAAAGGTAACCACAGAGAGGAAGTGGAAAACAAGCTGCATTACGTTATAACATTATAATTATACATTATAAGGACTGCAATCAATGTCATGAAACAAAGTGTGTATGAACTGTTATATGGAAAATGAATTTGCTCTGTAAATTTTCACCCAAATCATAATTAAAAAAAAAAAAAAAGATTCAAGGACGATACACCATGGATGAGCTTTCCAGGTCCTCTGAAGGCCCTGTTGAATCAATGGAAGGCAGGGAAAAACAACAACAACAAACCAAGGACACTTAGAGGAATTTGATGCCTCTGGCACCTTAACAACAGCAAACATTAAACAAAGCCCAACTTTCTAGCCACACACTAGAGGATTATGTACCTCAGTTCACATTACTTGTTACAACACATATGGCTTTTAACAAAAAATTAGAAGGTACATCAAAAGGTAAGAAAAAAATATGATCTGAACATACAAAGCAAACATACAAAATATATAAAGCAAACATCAGAACCAGACTCAATATTTGGGAAGAATTAGACAAGGAATTTAAAATAACTACAATTAATATGTTAAGGGCTCTAATGGAAAAATGTAGATAACATGCAAAAATAGATACATAGTGTATATAGAGAAATACAAACTAATAAAGAATCAAAAGGAAATACTAGAAATCAAAACCAGTGTATGAGAAATAAAGAATGTTTCTGATGTCTACATCAGTAGAATGGACACAGGTGAAAAACAAATTAGCATAAAAATGTTGATTGAAACATTCCATACTGAAATTGAAGGAGAAAATATAATGAAACAGAAACAGACCAGAATATCCAAAAACTGTAGGATAATTTCATAATGAATAACTGGAATAGCAGAGGGAGAAGAGGATAGAAAAGATTTATTTAATTTCTAAAATTAATGACAGACACCAAACCACAGGTCTAGGAAGCTCAAAGAATACCAAGCAGAATAAATATTTTAAAAACTACACCTAGCTTCATTTAAATCTGCAGAAGGCCACCTCCTTACAGCCCTCCCCTCGGTGGCACGTGCGGCGAGGCATCGCCATGGCAACCTTCCTTTCTTCTCCTCTAACATTATTGGGACCAGGTCTCCGGGAGCAAGGTAAGCACGGGTGAGCTGGTGCTTACTCACTGATCTGCAATGAACACTTTCCCTTGTTACCCTCCCGAGAGGGACCGGGTCTCCGGGAGCAAGGTAAGCACGGGGGTAGCACAGAGTAGCAGGCCGGAAGAGCAGGAGAAAGGGGTAAAACCCAGGGAGCCAAAGAGAAGAGCAAACAGCCGAAGGGATTAGGTGAGGAGGGGAAACTCGGGGACACCCAAAGAAGCAGGCCAGAAGAGCAGGAGA
>NW_006922261.1:92234-92962 GCF_000298275.1 Orycteropus afer afer | reverse complement strand
CTAATGCCTAAGGCATTTGACTCCTAACCAGAAGGCTGGTGGTTCAAACCCACCAGCCACTCCTTGAAAGGAAGACTGGGCAATCTATTTCCATAGAGATACTGCCTCAGAAACCCAAAGAGGAGTTGCTATATTTTTTTAATTCCTAACTGTGCTTTTATGAATTCATAGTTGAGCCAGAACAGATGCATATGGTTCTTATTTGTCTTACTTTAGTTAAGGAAAGGCACTCTGGTGGTATAGTGGTTAAGGCATTTAGCTGCTAACCAGAAAGTCAGTGGTTCAAACCCACCAGCTGCTCTGCAGAAGAAAAATGAAGTAGTCTGCTTCCATAAAGATTTACAGCCTTGGAAATCCACTGAGGGTCTCTGTGAGTCAGAATCAACTCGAGGGCAGTGAGTTTGGTTTTAGTTAAAGAAAGGAGCTCTGGTGGTACAGTGGTGAAATCACTGGGTTGTTAACCATAAAGGTCAGTGGTTCAAACCCACCAGACACTCCATTGGAGAAAGATGAGGCAGTCTCCTTCCATAAAAATTTACAGCCTTGGAAACCCTATGGGACAGTTCTACTCTGCCCTACAGGGTTGTTATGAGTTGGAATCAACTCATTGGCAGTGTGTTTGGTTTGGTTTTAGTTAAGGAAGGCGCTCTGGTGGCATTGTGGTTAAAACACTGGCTGCTAACCAAAAGGTAAGCAGTTCAAACGCACAAGCCATTCCATGGGAGAAA
>NW_006922261.1:89069-91133 GCF_000298275.1 Orycteropus afer afer | reverse complement strand
TTGAACCGCCAGCCTTCTGGTTAGCAGTCAAATGCCTTAAGAACTACACCACTAGAGCTCCTTAATACACTAAAGTAAGGCTAAATAAGAACTTTATTCACCTGTTCAAGTTAAGTACAAATTCTTAAAGACATAGTTAGGAACGGATCTCATTTGCAACCAGGGGACTGCCTGTTTCACAATAACCAACAGGTGAAAATAACTCAAGTATCCATCAACAGATAAATGGATAATTGTTATATTTTACAATGGAATATTATTTAGTCATAAAAATAAAACAAACAAAAAAAATCCATTGCTGTCGACTTGATTCCAACTCACAGTGATACTATAGGACAGAGTAGAACTGACCCATAGGGTTTCCGAGGCTGTCATCTTTACAGAAGCACATTGTCACATCTTTGTTCTACAGAGCAGCTGCTGGGTTCAAACTGGCGACCTTTTTTGGTTAGCAGCTGAGCACTTAACCACTGTGCCACAGACGTTCATTTATTTAGTCATAAAGTTTTACAATGGATTACTCAGCCATAAAAAAATGAAGTTCTGATACATGCTACATCATAGATTAACTGTGAAATAAGTTAGACACAAGAAAACAAATATTGTATGATTCCATTTATATGAAACATTTAGAATAGGCTGATGCAGGGAGACAATAGTTTACTGTGGTTATCAAAGGCTGTGAGGATAGAGGAATGGGAATTGAATTGGCGTACTCAGTTTCTGTTGGAGGGATGAAACTTTGGAAATAGATGATGGGGATGGTTGTAAAACATGGTAAATGTCAATTTACTGTTCATGTAAAAATGGTTAAAATGGCAAATTTTTTGTTATATACATTTTACCCCAATAAAATTATTTTTTAAAAGTGAAAGAAAAGTAAAATATTTGTTTCTTAATCTAAATTGATCTAAAGCATAACTGTTGGTCTGAAGTAATAGTGGTAACAATATATTGAGTGATTATAGCATGTGGATAAATGAAATGAATGACAGCAAAGTTTGGCAGATGATATTTCTACATACGTATTTGTATGTGCTATGAGACTGTCTATATATAAAATAGAACTAACGGGGCAAAGTTATAACTTCTCAGGCACAGTCACCCACCCTGGTGGTGTGAACTGTTGGACCTGTGGGCTTGGGACCATGGTTGCAGAAGACATTAAGCTCAATTGGCATAACATACTATACAGAAACATTGTTCTACATCTTACTTTGGTGAGTAGCAACTGCAGTCTTAAAAGCTTCAAAGTAGCCACTTAAAAGCTTCAAAGTAGCCACCTAGATGCAACAATGTGTCTCTTCTCCTCCAGAACATAGAAGAATGAAGAAAACCAAAGATGCATGGAAACAATTAGTCCAAGGGACTAGTGGACCATGCACACTTCAGCCTATATGACCATTAGAGCTATAAAGACCAGGAGAACTAGATGGTGCTACCTACTATAGTCAACCACTTGGAAAGGGATGAGTGTAGGAAATCCTGGATAGAGTGGGAGAACAATGTGGAACTAAACTCAAAATTTTATATATATAAAGAAGACCAGGTTTACTGGTCTGATGGAGCCTGGTGAGACTCCTAGTTACCCTTCAGGTCTGGAATTGAACTCACTCCCATGGCTTCCAGCCAACAACAGACAAGCATATATGGTGAACATTTACATCAGGGAGATACACTCCTTAGAATGATCAATCATGGGAGAACAGGAGGACAGTATTTGCACAGTGAGATAGCCCAGGGGGCAGGAATGCATATGAAAGAAGGGCACAGGGAAGAGGTAACCACAAAGAGGAAGTGGGGAAAAAATGCTGTTACATTGTGGGGAATTGCAGTCAATGTCATGAAACAAAATGTGTATGAAGTGCTGTATGGAAAATAAATTTGCTCTGTAAACTATCACCCAAATCACAATAAAAACTTATTAAAAAAGAAAATAAGTGAATGACAGCAATATCACAAAGGACAGGAAGAAGGAATTGGGAACACTCTGTATTAAGATGCCTACACTGGTAGCATAGTGGCTAAGGCACTTGACTGCTAACCAGAAGGCTGGCGGTTCAA
>NW_006922261.1:87144-87724 GCF_000298275.1 Orycteropus afer afer | reverse complement strand
TCTCAGTGGAATTAAACTAGGCATTGATAACAGAAATATAGGTGGAAAACCCAAATATTTGGAAATTAAACAACACATTTCTAAATAACACATGGGTCAATGAATTATAAATAAATAAAATATTTTGAACTAAATGAAAATACAACTTGTAAAAATTTGTGCTATGCAGTGAAAGCAGGGCTTAGAGGGAAAAATTTATAGTCTTAAGGGCAGAGATGAGAAAAGAATATCTAAAATCAATAACCTAAGCTTCCACCTTAGAAACTAGAGAAAGAAAAGCAATTTAAGCCTAAATAAGCAGAAGAAAAAATAATATAAATTAGAGCAGAATCCATGATATGGAAAACAGGAAAATACAGAAAATCACCAAAACTAAAAGCTGATTCTTTGGGAAACCAATAAAATTGATAAACTGGTAGCTAAGCTAAACAAGAAAAAGAGAGAAGACACAAATTACCAATATCAGAAATGCAAAAGAGGTTATCACTACTGATCCCATGGACATTAAAGGGTAATAAAGGAATACTATGAACAACTCTAAGGTCCCTGGGTGGTACAAACAGTTTGAGCTCGACTATAA
>NW_006922261.1:81625-86153 GCF_000298275.1 Orycteropus afer afer | reverse complement strand
GGTGGCCATAAGTTGGAATTGACTCAACAGCAACTGATTTTTGTTTTGTGTTTTTAATGAACAAGTCTATGGTTATAAATTTGATAACTTAGAAGAAATGGACCAATTCCTTTATTAAAGATACAAAGTACAAAACTCAAAGGAGAAATAAATAACCTGAACAGCCTTATAGCTAATAAAGAAATCGAATCAGTAATTAATGTTGTTGTTGTTGTTGTGTGCCATTGAATCAGACCCAACTCATAGCGACCCCTCCTTGGGTTTCCAAAGCTGTATCACTATGAAAGTAGATTGCCCCACCTTCCTTCCAAGGAGTGGCTGGTGGGTTTGAACCGCCAGCCTTCTGGTTAGCAGTCATGTGCCTTAGGCACTATGCTACGAGAGCTCCACAGTAATTAATAACCTCCCCAAAATATAAATCACCAAGACCAGAAGTTTTCACCAGTGAAATCACTTAACCAAAAAAAACCCAAACTCACTGCCACTGAGTCGATTCCAACTCACAGCAACTCCCATGGGGTTTCCAAGGCTGTAAATCTTTACAGAAGCAGATTGCATCATCTTTCTTCCATGGAGTGGCTGATGAATCGAACCATCAACCTTTTGGTTAGCAGCCAAATGCCTTAACCACTGTACCACCAGAGCTCCATACCAAACACTTAGAAATTACACCAATTCTACATAAACTCTTCCATAAGACAGAAGATAATTCCAAAACCAGATAAAGACATTACTAGAAAGGAAAACTATAGATAGACAAGTATCACTTATGAATACAGACATAAAAATCCTAAACAAAATATTAGCAAATTGTATCCAACAATGTATAAAAATATACACCACAACAAAAAGTGGGAATTATTCCAACAAAGTAGGAATTATTCTAGGTATGAAAGGCTGGTTCAATGTTCAAAAATCAATCAATGTAATCTACCACATCAACAGACTAAAGAAGAAAAATGCTATGATCCTATCACTTGGTATAGAAAAAGAATTTGACAAAATCCAACACCTATTCATGATTAAAGCACTTAACATAATAGGATTGTTGTTGTTGTTGTTATGTGCCATCGAGTCGGCCCTGACTTCTGAGGCAGTATCACTACAGAAGTAGACTGCCCCATCTTCCTTCCGAGGAGTGGCTGGTGGGTTTGAACCACCAGCCTTCTGGTTAGCAGTCAAGTGCCTTAGCCACTATGCTACCAGAGCTCCTATAATAGGATTGGAGGGGTGGAATTCCTCAATTTGATAAAGAACATATGTCAAAAGCCTATAGCTAACGCCCTATCAATGGTGAGAAACTAGATGCTTTCACCTTGAAATGAGGAACAAGGCAAGGATGTCCTCTCTCATTGTTCCTATTCAACATTTTATAGGAAGTTCTAGCTAGTGTAATAAGAAAGGGAAATAAATGTATACAGATTGTCGTTGTTGTTGTTAGGTGCTGTCGAGTCAGCTCCAACTCACAGCGACCCTATGTACAAAAGAACGAAGTACTGCCCAGTCCTATGCCAGCTTCAACATCCTGGCTATACCTGAGCCCGTCATGGCAGCCACTGTGTCGATCCATCTTGTTGAGGGTCTTCCCCTTTTTCGCTGACCCTCCACTTTACCAAGCATGACATCCTTCTCCAGGAAATGGTCCTTTCTGACAACATGACCAAAGTAGGGCAAACAAGATTGAGAAGGAATAAATAAAACCATCTCTATTCACAGATGACAAGACTGTTCATGTAGAAAATCCCAAAGAACGGACAAATTCCTGCAACAAATAAGCAAATACAGCAAGATTGTAAAATACAAGGTTAATATAAAAAAGTTAATTGCTTTCCTATTTATCAGCAATGAACAATTAGAATTTGAAATTAAAAATAAATAATGCCATTTACAATAGTGCTGCAAAAAATGTAGAATGTGACAAAACAAATGCATTACAAATGTATATTTAAAAAAAACTCACTGAAGAAGGTAGGGGGATAAAGTCAGACATAAGTAAGCATTCTGGAATTAAATAGAGTCTGTAAGACTAAAGGCAAAAGAAACTATACATAAGTAACATACTCTAGTTGATAAAGTTGTATCCCCAGGGATCCCCATTTTGAGACCACTATACCCATATACTACAATTGAACAATTCATTATGTAAATGGATGGCAGATAGTGAGAAACAGGTTTTTCAATGTTGGAGTGGAAGGATACAGATAAGAAAGGGGAGGAGCCTAGAATGATCCTGTGGTAATACATTACAGTTGGAGATAATATGAACTCATGTTTAGTTTTATAAATAGATGATTACATACAAAAATATTTATAGATATGACAGGGCCTATAAGCAAAAATGTTTACCTGTTTTATTGACTATGCAAAAGCATTCAACTGTGTGGATCATAACAAATTATGGATAATATTGCAAAGAATAGAAATTCCAGAACACTTAATTGTGCTCATGTGGAACCTACATATAAACCAAGGGGCAATCAAACAGAATAAGGGGATACTGCATGGTTTAAAATCAGGAAGGACACATGTCAGAGTTGTATCTTTTGACCATATGTATTCAATCTGTATACTGAACAAATAATCTGAGAACCTGGACTACATGAAGAAAAACATGATGTCAGAATTGGAGGAAGACTCATTAACAACCTATGATATGCAAACGATACAGCCTTGCTTGCTGTAAGTGAAGATGACTTGAAGCACTTACTGATGAACATTAAAGACTATAGTCTATAGTATTGATTACACCTGAACATACAGAAAACAAAAATCCTCACAAGTGAACCAATAAGCAGCATCATGATAAATGAAGAAAAGATTGGAGTTGTCAAAGATTTCATTTACTTGGATCCACAATCAATACCCATGGAAGCAGCAACTAATACTGTGATAACATGGATGGGATCCTGGAACAGAAAAGAACATTAAGAAAAACTGAGGAAATCTGAATGCAGAGTTCAGTTAATAACGATGTCTCAACATTGGTTCATTGTGACAAATGTACTGTACTAATGTAAGATGTCAAAAATAGATGAATACTGGCTATGGCTATATATAGCAATCTCTGTACTATCCTTGCAATAATTTTGTATATCTAAAACCATTTTAAAATAAAGTTTATTAAACACAGACAGAGTAAGCAATAAAAGAAAAAGAGTCATTTCTGTTGAAATGTTAAGGCATAACCTAACAGGAATTTCCTTGGAGACAACTCCTTCAAAGAAAAGTGTCAGCAGACAAGAAATTAACAGGTGGGTACAGCACAGCATCTGATCACTCAGATTTTTCTCCTGGCTCAATCTCTAGTATCTGGATCTGCTGGAGAAATGGCTATATGCAAAAATGCACACACAAACCAACAAAAAACCATGGAATACTTTATAAGAACTTTGTAAAATATCAAAGCCCAAGTGACAAATGGGTATTACCCACCTGGGTTAGTTTAGCTTTATTGTACGTAGAGAGGAATCAACTTGATGCCAGTGGGTTTGGTCTGTTGGGACAAGGTGGTGCTTTAGTCCATCATAATCTTTTGGCCATCAGCAGTAGTGAAGGTTTTAGGAAGAGGCAGGATTGCTATGGAGGGTGCAGGGTCACTATGAGTTGGAATGAACTTGACAGCACACAACATGATACATGAGAAGGTGCACCATGCACAGCACACATGGCAGTACCCAGGCTAAGGTGGTACCCATCTCTCAGCTACCTGGACTTCTTCCTGGACACAGGTGAGACCTCCCTCAGCCCTCCTTCAAGGGTCTGATGGGTTCCTGGTTGTGCTAGTGCAAGGGAGAGGACAGAAGCCAGCCCAACACAGCTCACACACTCAGAACCTCACCTGATCCACTTGGCAGCCTTAGGAGGCAAGCATTATCCTCATTTCTCAGATGATGAGATAATCCTTACAGCAATGGATCTGTAATAACTGCCAGGTGGACTGCTCCAGCTATGAGTCCCAGAAGTGAGTTTTACTACCAAATAAAATTTTGACAAGAATCCTAAGTGTCTAACCTGAATGTTGTTTTGATTGCTTATTAAGTATTGCTTTCCTGTTTTTAACCTTTTCTTGCTTGTAACAAATTAATGTGTTTTTTTAGGAATAATGGACAGATCAACAACAACAAAAAACACCCACAAAGAATCACTGCTAATCTTTTAGTAGACACAGCTTTCAGTTTTTTTCTGTGCATAGATTACTAGGTAAATATCTTTATAGTTTAAAAAAATGGACTGATGCTGTACATATGGGTCTTCAAACCATTTTTTTTTTTAATTTTACAATGCACCATAAACATTTCTTTTTCCATGCAATGGGTGAAAATTCTCTACTAAAACACACAGCGCTGTAGTTGGGTCAATAGGCTATTCGTAACTAGAGGGATGCCCAAAGCCAAGTATCAGCATAAGGTTAAAGCACAGAACCTGGCAAATGACTGTTGATAATGTTCCAATCAGTCAAAACATAAGTGAAGCTCAAAGGTACTACACATATGGAATGTCTTCAATGCCTCTTTGTTGGGCCCTACAG
>NW_006922261.1:65714-81525 GCF_000298275.1 Orycteropus afer afer | reverse complement strand
GGGCCCTACAGCCACCCCTAAGTTCCCTTGGGCCCCTAGGGTGGAAGGGATTCTGTAAACTTCTTTGCATCCACATAAAACCCCCCAATTTCTGTTTGGATTTTTTCACCTCATCCTGCACCCTGGCCATCTCATCGAACTCTCTTATCATCTCCTCATTGCTCAAATGCATTTCATGTATGGCCTCCTTATACTCCTTGAGATACTCAGCCAATCCTTTGTTGGTTTTTCTTTTTGCTTTTCTGGGGACATCATCCTGAGCTGGGCGCTTTCCTGCAGCCCTTGTTTCACTCGCTGGCTTTCCTTCTTCTGGCTTTCCCTCCCTCTCCAGCTTTCCCTTATCTTTCAGCATTTCTTCATCTGTCTTTCCTTTCTTTTCTGTCTTTCCCTCATTTCCTAACTTTTCCTTGTCTTCCAGAGGAGCAGCTACTTCTGGCTCTCCCTTAGGCTCTGGCTCTTCTTCATTGTCCATCTTTCCTTGGTTTTCAGGCTCTCTTTCATTTTCACTGCAGAGTTTCTCCATGTTGAGATTCTCCCCTTTTCCTGTCCTAGGGGTGCGGGGAGACCAGAGGGTGGGGAATGGGAGGAAACAAGGAGGAGACAAGGAGACTGAGAATTTAGAACTGAAATGCAGGTCCAGATAGTGCTTGCATCTCCCCCACGGTTCCTCTAACCCAGCTGGGCCTCCAAATGTGCCTCATTCCTCCCACACACATAAGCCAAACCTTTCCCAAACCAAACCAAATCCAAACTCACTGCCTTCAAGGACATCCGACTTATAGTGACCCCTCTTTGGGTTTCCAAGGCAGTATCTCTACGGAAGTAGATTGCCCAACCTGCCTTCCGAGGGGTGGCTGGTGGGTTTGAACCGCCAGCCTTCTGCTTAGCAGTCAAATGCCTTAGGTACTATGCCACCAGAGCTCAGGCAGACCCTATTACCATCTCTACTCCCAGGTCAGAGGGTGTGTGTATGTGTTGGAGGGTGGGGCCGCCACATTCTGCCCAGCCCCTGCCCTGCACACTCCCCTCAGCCTCGGTCTACGTTCAGTGCCGCCTGCCCCCCACAGACCTGCAGGGCTTCTGGACAGGCTTCTCCTCCTTTTCTACCCTCACACAGTGCTGGGAAAAACAGACGCGCGGACCTGCAAGCAGACAGGATGGGCAATGCTCTCGGTGGACGCACAGTGACACGGGTCCTTTCCGGAATCCAGGCCTCCTCACCCAATGATTCCCTTCTTCACATCCCTGCTCCCCAGCCGCCATTTCTTTTCAGACCTCGGGCACCAGACCAGGATGTTTTCCAAACTAATTTTGGTATCTGAGTTCTCCTCCGCAGGAAGCAACTCGCCTCCCCACCCTTGAGGTCATCGTTTTCCTCTACGTTTCCTTTACCCAAAATGGTAAAGGGGAATTATTTCCACTGTCGCACAGCTGGGACGCCCCCCAGCCCACCATTTCCGGCTCCAAAATGGACGTTGGGCTGGGAGGAACAGGGGTACCGTGAAAGCAGCCCCAGATAATTGAGGTGTCCACCCCCTGCCCAATCATCATTTGGCTGTCCTTCAGCCAACCTTAGACAGCTTCCCACCACCATCTCTATCTACACTCGGGACAGCTCCCCTTGACCTGAACCCCATCCCCAACTCGTTACCCCCTCCCTCACTCCTGTGCTCCGCAGACAGCAAGGAAGACCCTCGCACTAACCTGAAAGAACCTGGAGCAACAATAAGGAGCCCAGGAACCTTAGCAGACGGCGTGAGGTCCCAACCGCTTGGCGGTCCACCGGGCGGGGGATCGGGTGCTCACGTCCGCCCCGACCTGTCACGTGAGCGCCGCACGTCACCCGCTCCTCGGCCCCTCCCCCGCCCCGCCCAAGCCAGCTGCCCACCCCTCTCCTGGAACCCGTAACCCTCTGCCTCTCTGGGGCCTTTTGTCCTTTTTCTCTTGCTGAGAAATTGGTCAAAGAAAGAATTTTAAATCTTCACAGCAGCTTTTTTTTTTTTTTTTAATTCGTTGGGCGGGTCCAGGTGAGGGATCTTGACAATGTTGCTCTTAAGTTCCATTAAAACAGCATAGATCCACGCAGTGAGATCATATAAACGTCAACCTAAAATGCCAGATATGAAAATATTGCACAGATAGTAGAATAGTGCATTTCATTTAGAAAAATGAGCCAGGCCAATAGGAGTTCAGTATAGGGACTGAATATTCACTATATCCCAGGCACTGTGCCTGCCATCCTTTTCTTGCCATCTGTTTATGCCACGTACATTTGCACAGGCAGCCTTCATGGACCAAAGTCTTAAGTCCTAGGAGAGCACTGAGGATCTGATTTGGATGGCAGTAATGTTGGTGGAAGCACCAAAATTCCTGATGAGAAATTACATGTAAATGGCAACCTCAAGTGTGAACTGGAAAGAGCTCAGTTGGGAGAGACCCCCAGGCCCCGGGGGGAGCAGCTTGTCCAAAGGCCCTGGGATAGGAAGTAACTTGGCCCATTTGGGATGGAGGGAGGCCAGTGCACCAGAGTGAGTGCTGGAGTGGGACAGGCCCCAGATGAGGAGATTCTGGAAGGCAGGGGCTGGAGGGCACAGGGCTCTGTAGGACAAGGTCAGGAATTTGCATTTTATCTGTCCAGCTGTGGGAAGGCACTAGAGATTTGGTAAACAGGTGTGGTCCTGCTTGCTCTTGGCAGCCCAAAAGGGGTTCGTCTCTGTGGGTTAAAATGCCTCCCTTCTGTGGGAACAGAGTAGAGCAGCCACAAGCAGCAAGCAGCCCTGTGGATGGAGCCCTTTCTGCTGAGGTGACAGGAGCATGTCCTTGTTCCTGTAGAATCCTGAGGTAAAGTTGGTGAGGCTGGTGATGAGGAGACTTGGCAGGACCTGATGAGAAGAGGGGCGGCCACGATTCAGGGTCTAGGACTCTCCTGATATCCTAATGAATGTGTTGAATGAGGTGATGATGATTAGGGGGAAGCTGATCCTTCATGAGGCCCGGGTCATGCTATTGACCCTGCTAAGGGAGGACAAAGGTCACTGAAACCCACAGCCCCACTTCCCTTGCCTGTGTCTGAGACAAGCTGAAACAGTTAGAAATTCTGTTCATAGCAAGACACATGCTTTTAAAATTTATTTTCATTAAAGTAAAATTTAACAACAACAGAAAAAAAACCAAACTCACTGTGGTTTTCATTAAAGTAAAATTTAACAAAAAAAAAAAAAAAAACCTCACTGCCATCGAATCGGATCCAACTCATAGCAACCCCTCCTTGGGTTTCTGAGATGGTATCACTATGGAAGTAGATTGCCCAATCTTCCTTCTGAGGAGTGGCTGAAAGTAAAATTTAGATAAAGTTAAATTATTTCTTTTCAGCTTACAATTCACTATTGACAAACACAAACAATGGTGCAACCACTGCCACCACCATCAAGATATTCCAAGGTGTCTCATTACATCAAAACACTCCTCATCCCCTTTTGTAGTCAATCTCTTCTCACTCCAGCCTTGAGAACCACCAATTTGTTTTCTGACCCACAAAGTTTGATAGCTGTAGTTTTCATTTTATATTTTTATTTTAACCCAGGGCTATGTAATTTTTGGGGGAGCTCTGGTAGCGTAGTGCCTAAGGCACTTGACTGCTAACCAGAAGGCTGGAGGTTCAAATCCACCAGCCACTCCTCAGAAGGAAGGTTGGGCAATCTACTTCCGTAGTGATACTGCCTCGGAAACCCAAGGAGGGGTCGCTATGAGTCGGGTCCGACTCGACAGCACATAACAACAACAACAATATGTAATTTTAATTCCCCTTGAAAATTCCTCTTTGAGCAATGAATTAGTTAGATAGTTGTTGTTTAGTTTCCAAGTTCTTAAAGATTGTACCATTATGGTTCTGTTATTTATTTCTAGTTTTCTACTGTCATTGTCAGAGAGACACTGATTTCACTTTTTGGTTTGTGTGTCTCATGTTGTTTAATTTATAATTCCCTAATGATAAATGTTGCACATATTTACATATGTTTATTTGCTATCTTTGTACAGTTCATTCTTGTTATATACACTAATTATGTTCTATAATGTCACAATGAACTGAATTAGTGAATACTGAATTTGTGTTTTCCTAAAGGAAATTCCTGCAAGTCTCTGATCACAACATTTTTGTCAACTGATCAATACATAACTTTGTTTTATGTGTGTTTATGCTTAAAGAAACCTTATTTAAGATATATTGTTGATTCATTAACGTTGAACTCACAGCCAAAAGCACTATAACAGGTGTGAATGAAGCTTATCTAACACGTGCTGTTTCTTCATAAGGCACACTACAGCATCTTTGCATTTAGAAACACTAGACAGCACCCCATCACTATACCTAAGGGCCATTTTAAATAGCTAAATCATTTGTTTAAAAAAGTACAAAAATGCAAAAAAATAAAAAAAGTAACATGTAACAGTTCATGAAAAGGACATTTATTTACAGTATAAGAGCTTAAACAAGAAGACAGAGTGTCTCTTTGTTTGACCTAAGCTGGGCACATGTATGTCTGGCAACTCAAAATTTTCTCCACTCTGTGCTTATCTATAAATAACTGTAAAACTGCCATGAGTATTGATTTCAGGCTTGCAAATAAATTTTACTGAGTAGGCAAATTCACAAATACAGAATCTGCAAATAATGAGGATTTGGTTTCAATTCTTTAAATTTGCTAAGGATTGTTTTATGACCCAAGATATCTTTATTTATCTTGCAGAATCTTCCATATGCATTTGAAAAAAGTGATTATTCTGCTGTTGTTGGGTGCGGTGTTTTAAAAATGTCAGTTAAATCCTGTTAGTTCATTATGATGTTCAGTTCTTCTATTTTCTTGCTGATTTCTGGTCTACTAATTCTATTACTTCACTGACGTGATTGGCAAAGAATAAGGCTCCAAGAATTGATGGAATACCAATAGAGATATTTCAACAAATGGATGCAACACTGGAAGTGCTCACTGATCTATGCTAAGAAATTTGGAAGACAGCTACCTGGTCAACTGACTGGAAGAAATCCATATTTGTGCCCATTCCAAAGAAACGTACAACAGAATGTAGAAATAATCTAACAAAATCATTAATATCACACGTAAAAAAGTTTTGCTGAAGATAATTCAAAAATGGTTACAGCAGTACATCAACAGGAACTGTGAATAATGCAGGCTGGATTCAAAAGAGAATGTCGTTATGTCTGATGGACCTTGGCTGAAAGCAAAGAATACCAGAAAGATGTTTACCTATGTTTTATTGACTATGCAATAAAACATTTTATTGCATGGATCATAACAAATTATGGATAACATTTTGAATAATGAGAATTCCAGAAAACTTAATTGTGCTCATGAGGAACCTGTACATAGACCAAGAGGTGGTGGTTGTTTGAACACAACAAGGGCATACTGTATGATTTAAAATCAGGAAAGGTGTGCATCAGAGTTGTGTCCTTTCACCACAGCTCTGGTAGCATAGTGCCTAAGGCACTTGACTGCTAACCAGAAGGCTGGCGGTTCAAACCCATCGGCCACTCCTCAGAAAGAAGTTTGGGTAATCTACTTCTGCAGTGATACTGCTTTGGAAACCCAAGGAGGGGGTCACTGAGTCAGAGTCCAACTTGACAGCAGTGGGGTTTGGTTCCTGTTCTCAAGAGGAATGGTTTCAGTCTTTCTCCATTGAGAATAATGTTGCCTGTTGATTAGGAGCTCTGGTAGCATAGTACCTAAAGGCACTTGACTGCTAACCAGAAGGCTGGCGGTTCAAGCCCACCAGCCACTCCTCGGAAGGAAGATGGGGCAATCTACTTCCGTAGTGATACTGCCTCAGAAACCCAAGGAGGGGTCACTATGAGTCAGGGCCGACTCAAGGGCACATAACAACAACAACAATTCAATCTGTATGCTGAGTAAGTAATCTGAGAAGCTGGACTATATTAAGAAGAACATGATATCAGGATTGGAAGAAGACTCATTAACAACCTGTGATATGCAGATGACACAACCTTGCTTGCTGAAAGCACAGAGGATTTAAAGCATTTACTGATACATATCAAAGACTACGGCCATCAGTGTGGATTACACCTCAACATAAAGAAAATAAAAATCCTCACAAATGAACCAATAAGCAACATCATGGTAAACACAGAAAAGACTGAAGTTGTCAAGGATTTCCTTTTACTTGGATCCACGACCAACACCCATGGAAGCCACGGTCAAGAAATCCTATGTCCCTGAGTAATTCTTCAAGCCTGGAACTGAACTCACCTTTGTGCCAAACTTTCAGCCAAACAATAGACAGGCCTGTAAGGTGAACAATAACACTAAGGAGGTATGCACTCCTTAGAACAATCAATCATATGAGATCAAAAGGGCAGCATTTTCCCAGGGCTAAAACTCAGAAGGCAGAATGGGATAGGAAAGAAGGACGAATGGAAATAATAAACACAGGGAGGAGTGCTGTTACAGGGATTGCAATCAATGCCACAAAACAAAATATGTACGAGGTGTTGAATGGAAAACCAACTTGCTCTGTAAAATTTCACCCAAATTACAATAAAAATTTAAAAAGAAAGAAATTCAATGACATATTGTATTGGACTCATCTGCTGCAAAAAAAAACTCTTTAAATTTTAAAAAGCAAAGATGTCACTTTGAGGACTAAGGTATACTTGATCCAAGCCATGGTATTTTCCCTCATCTCGTATGCATGTGAAAGCTGGACAATGAATAAGGAGGACTGTAGATGCCTTTAAATTATGGTGTTGGCAAAGAATATTGAATATATTGAATATACAATGGACTGCCAGAAGAATGAACCAATCTGTCTTGGAAGAAGTACAGCCAGAATGCTCCTTAGAAGCAAGAATGGCGAGATTTTGTCTCACAAACCTTGGGCATGTTTTCAAGAGGGACCAGTGCCTGGAGAAGGATATGATGCTTGATAAAGTAGAGGGTCAGCGAAAAAGATGAAGCCCCTCAATGAGATGGATTGACAAAGTTGCTGCTCAAGCAGAGCAAGGATTGTGTTATTTTTGTTGTACATAGGGTTGCTATGGGTCACAACCAACTCGACGGCAAGTAACAGTAACAGCAACATACTCTGTTTTAATTTTTGTGTTGTGATTTTGAATATATCTGTTTGTATAGCATTTTTTAGTGGTTGCTCTATGGATTACAAACTACCTACTTAATGTTTCCCAATGTATTTGTAATAAAAAAATTACAACTTAAATTGATATGTAGGCCCCCTTATGTAATTCCTCCCTTTATGCTATAAAAAAACAAAAAAACTTACTGCCATCGAGTCGGATCTGACTCATAGCGACCCCTCCTTGGGTTTCCGAGGCAGTATCACTACGGAAATAGGTTGCCCAAACTTCCTTCCGAGGAGTTGCTGGTGGGTTTGAACCGCCAGCCTTCTGGTTAGCAGTCAAGTGCCTTAGGCACTATGCCACCAGAGCTCCTAAAGATAACACAGATCAGTATAAAAAAAGGGGGGGAATACCCTGGGTAGTGTCAAATGCAAGCGTCCACAGAGATCAAGGCATTCAGAGCCCTAGTGGGTCCAGGACACAATTGAGAAAAGCTTTAGAGTAATCCTAGGTTTCACTGTGAAGTGATATTCACAAAGTGGTTTCCATGATTTTCTTAACCTCTTCTAACTTTCTATACCTTGATCTGAATTGTAGATTTAATGCTAGGTAATGTGAAAGGAGCTCTGCTGGCATAAGGAGCTGTGGTGGCGGCGTAGTGCCTAAGGCATTTGACTGCTAACCAGAAGGCTGGTCGTTCAAATTCACCAGTGACTCCTTGGAAGGAAGGTTGGGCAATCTACTTCTGTTGTGATAGTGCTTTGGAAAGCCAAGGAGGGGTCGCTGTGAGTCAGATCCGACTTGACAGCAGTGAGGGTTGTTTTCTTTTCTTTTTTTTTTTTTAATGTGAAAGAATGTAAAGATTAATGGAGATTCAATTTAGAATACTACTTGCTTACACTGATTTTGTAAACATTAATATTCTAACTCCGAGATCATCTTTCCCAGAGGTAACACCTGTTCTTCTGACTGAGCCACTTTCTACCACCTTAAAAACCAGTTAATTCACATAATCCTCATAATCAGGTCTTTTGGCCCAACAGGCAGGATTTCATTTCTACCATCATCATCATCATCATCACCACCACCACCACCAATAGGCATTGTTGAGTGAGTACCCATGAGGCAAATAAAATGACCAGTCTCTAAGCCCAGGTGGCCCATCACATACATAAGAGGTTGCTGGGTATATGCAGTGTTTATCAACCATCTTTTATTATCACTTATTTAAGGAGACTCCTCCACCCCAATTATCCCCTTCCTGCTAAGAACATGACTTTCTTGGGGTTTTTTTAATGTATTTTAGGTGGTGAGAATTTACACAGCAAAGTAGGTCCCCATTTAACAATTTATATACATATTGTTCTGTGATATTGGTTACAATATTTTCAGAATGTGTCAGTATTCTCATTCTTTCCATTCTGTTTGTTCTGTTTCTGTTGATCTAGCTTCCCTTCTTCTCCTTCCCTTCTCATTTTTGCTTTTGGGTAAATGTTGACCATTTGGTCTCATATAGTTGATTGTTTAAGGGAGCACATTACTCAAAGTTGATATTGGTTATTTCATAAGCCGATCTATTATTTTGCTGAAGGTGACCTCCAAAAATAGCTTTAGTGCCATGTTCAAAGAGTATGTTAGGTTGATCGTCTCAGGGCTTCCTCTAGTCTCTATCATCCAGTAGGTCTGGCCTTTTTTAGGAGTTTGCATTTGTTCTACATTTTTCTCCCATTCTATCTGGGACCTTCTATTTTGTCCCTGGTCAGAACGGTCAGTTGTGGCAGCTGGACACCATCTAGTTCTTCTGGCCTCAGGTTAGAGGAGGCCATGGTTCATGTGGGTTATTAGTACATGACAATTTAATACCACAGATTTAGTTTATATCAGTTTCAAACCATTGTAATGTATCAGTTCCACCTGCCCCCAAGATTAATTGTTGGCCCTTTCAGCGTGATTTGCCCTTTGTTGAAAACGTATGGTATATTGTGATGAAGGCAAGCACAGCAACCCCATTCTTGCCCCTACTTATGTGTAGGAGCCCTAGTGGTGAAATGATTAAGTGCATGGCTGCTGTCAGAATGGTTGGTGATTCAAACCCACCCAGTGGCTCCAAAGAAGACATGACAATTGGTTCCCTTAAACATCACAGCCTTGAAAATCCTATGGGGCAATTCTACTCTGTCACATGGGGTCACTGAGTTGGAATCGACTTGAAGTCACCTAATGAAACCATTTGGTATGTGATACTAGAATAGTTTCTTAGCCTCTCTTAATGTGTTCCTGGTTAACTGTAAAAGGGACTCACTATGTCTTCCTTACAGAATTGTGAGGATAGATGTGAAATCCTGTATAGTGTATGTGGTACATAGTAGGACTTCAACAAATGTTAGTCCTGGCCCACTTTTCTCCTTCCTTCCAGAGGAGAGGTAATTTGGCCTAATCCAAGCTGGTTAACTGCCATTGAGACCACCCGGAAATGTAGCAGCAATATATAGAAAGTATACACATTTACAAAATGAAAGCAGCTTTGGAGCCATTTTCTGTATTTCAGGATAACTATCCTAAGGGGTTTGTGTTAAGAGAAGATCATCAGACCATTTCCTTTAAATCATCATCATTTTCTGTTGCCTTATTTTATCTTGTAGTTTGACATTGAAAAGCAATTTCTCATTGCGTCTCCCAATAAAGAGAGAGTGCAGCTAAATAGAAGGGTGGACTCATAAGCCCTTGAACCCTGATTCTAGACCAATTATCCTCTACAGAGCCTTGCAATGAAATTTCATCTGCACTATCAGCTTCACAGAAAAAAGATTTGTTGGTATCTACATGGGCCCAAAACAAGAAATGTGTAAAACTATAGTTTTTAAGCCATCATGTATAAAGTAAACTGCTGGCTGTCCTTTGGAGGAGGGTATGAAATAGAAGAGTCTCATTCCTACTCCTTTCTAGATAACTCTGGAAAATTCATTAACCATTAGTGAGTCTGAGTTTCTCATCTATAAAATTAGAATAATGATGCCTTCTTCACAGGGAGTGTTATTTAAAGTTGTGTGTCAGCCTGGCTGGGCCATGATTTTGGGTGGCTTGGCAGCTAGATGTAGTATTCCCCATGATAAGACTGGTAATCAACTCCATGGTGGAATCTACTGTGAGCAGCTGAGTAGCTGCCTTTGGGTATGTGGTCTGCTTCTCATATATAAGAAACAGGTTTGGGAATGGTCTCCAGCTCATGGCACACTTGACCCCTATATGTAGCCATGTCATTGTTCAGCAGCCTGCTATGCTATGCCGACATTGGAACTTTCAATGGACCTGAATTAATGTCCTGCCATGTAGTTTAGTAATATCGGGACTGTGCCATTTTATTTGTTGACCTCGGACTTGGTAGCCTCAGCAGCCAGTAGCTGCTTGAGTGAAGAGATGCCTCTCGCTTCAGTTGGCCGGGAGCAAGAGGCAGAACTGAAGCCCAAGGTTGAGGGGCTTCACACAGTCCCTAGAGCCTGGCACTTTGAACTTGGACTTACAGCCTCCTGAACTGTAAGAGAATAAACTCCTGTTTGTTCTAGTCATCCCATTTGTGGTATGTGCTTGTCAGAGTGGTACAAGGTAACCAAAACAGGCCTGCTTTCAGTATACATGAAAAGGATCCTGCATTTGGATTATTATCTCCAGGTCCTGGACTTGAACCTGTGGCCTGTTGTGTTGCCTGCTGATCTTGGGATTGTTGCCTTTGCTGCCTCTGAGTCAGCGATCTGCCATTTTACCTGCCAATCTTGGATTCCTTAGCCCCAGCAGCCAACAGCCTGCTATTGTTATTTTTGGGTGAGCTGGCTCCAACTCATAGTGACCCTATGTACGACAGAATGAAACACTGCCTGGTCCTGTGCCAGCCTCACGATCCTTGCTCTACCTGAGCCCACCGTTGCAGCCACTGTGTCAATCCACCAATCATCTGTCAGTTTATCGTACTGTGGTGTCTTGTGTGTTGCTGTGAGGCTGGAGGCTATGCCACTAGTATTTCAAATACCATTAGGGTCATCCATGGTGGACAGGTTTTGGTGGAGCTTCCAGATTAAGACAGACTCAGAAGAAGGAAGGGCCCATCCACTTCTCAAAGAATTGGCCAGTGAAAACCTTATGAATATCAGTGAAACACTGTCTGATATATTACTGGAAAACTTTATGAATAGCCCTGAAACAGCCTGCTATACTGCCTGCCTATCTTGAGTTCATTCATGAGTCAGGAGAAGTCTCCAGTTTCTCCAGTGGACCTGGAAGGCAGAGTTGAAGCCCAAGCTGAGGGGCCTCCACCCAACCCCTAGAGCTAGCAATCTGAATTTGGACTTCTAGCCTCCTAAACTGTAAAAGAATAAATTTCTGTTTGTCAAAGCCATCCAGTTGTGGTATTTCTGTTATAGCATCACTAGAGAACTAAGACGGAGGTCATGAGAGAATAATGCAGAATACAAAATTGCTTGCCCATCTTTAGCTGGAACGTATAAGTAAGTGATAGCATAATTCAAGTGCCCTTTTGCATCTTTTTCCCTCTGAAAATGGTGCTTCTGAGATTTTTGTAATCAGGTGACTTTGGGAATGTCTGGCTTTTACTAGCCATGCTGCCCGAGACTCAATGCCTAAGAGTGCAACAGCTGATGGGGCCTCACTTTCTTCTCTAATATACGTGGCCAAATGACTCTGCAAACAGTGTACCAATCTGTTCTCCTGCAGCAGTGTATGCAGTTCTTGCAGTCCACATTTCCCACTTAAACAGGCTGCAGCATACACACACACACACACTCACCAAGCTTCCTTCTCACACCCAGATATTATGTCAGGGCATATGAGGCATAAAATGGAACCTTTGGCTGAGCAATCAGTCAAACATTTGTATGGTTCGATTGACTTGGTTTCTGCATAGTACATGACTAATATTTTAGGCCTTCCTTTCTGAAATAACTCTGAGGTTCCTTAAATGGCATTTGTAGGTGTTCCTAGAGCAGTCACTCACAGGATTGTAGATAGTGTCTTAGTTTTATGCTGCAGACGGTTCACTGCTTTGCATAGGGTGTATTATTTATTATTTTATATGCTCAAGAGCTCTGGTGGCATAGTGCCTAAGGTATTTGACTGCTAACCAGAAGGCTGGTGGTTCAAACTCCTCCAAAGGAAGATGGGGCAATCTACTTCTGTAGTGATATGCCTCGGAAACCCAAGGAAGCGTCGCTATGAGTCCAAATCGCCTCCACGGCAGTGAGTTTGATTTGGTTTTGGTTTACATGCTCACCCTCACAGGACTAGCTTATCTCCAAGAATCCACCTCACTGCCAATGGATAATATTCCCCTGCTGTCTCTTTACGAAGCCAACAAAATTCCTGACAAGGACAAGCTTTCTTCACGGGGCAGACTTCTGCCGATCGCCTGGGTCCCAGTCCGGTTGCTCTAATTGGAACGCTGCCAAGATAGGCATCTGAAGGGCACAGGTGTTTGCTTTCAGCGAAAGGTGACGGGGCGGGGGTGACGGCTGTGCGGCTGGGTTTCTGGTGTCGAGACCTGCTGCTGCTCTGCGGTTGCCCCAGAAACCTGGCGTCAAGATGGCGTCCGTGAAGACTTTTCAATAGAGACGGACTTGACGCGGTAGGAAGAAAAAGAACCTACCTTCAGGTGGTTGGGACTCTGCAGTGGGTGTGGGTGCTCTCGCCTTGGGTGTGGGATGTCCAAGGGCTCCTAGAGCCAAGTTGCCACTTTCCTGCTTTGAGACTGGGTGCCCCGCTGTCTCGTCATGAGAGACGGGCCGTCGTGGTGTCCTGCCCCGGGGTGTCACGGAGGTGCTTTCCATCCACGGTCAGGGCGATTAGAAAGGGTGTTGGGTGGAGAGAGGCAGAGAGGGAAGGGAGGATGTGTGCATGTATGTGTGTATGTGTAGCTGGAGAGAGACAGCGCAAAGTGTGTGTGTGTGTGTGTGTGTGTGTGCGCGCGCGCGCGCGAGCCGCTTCAGCCGCAGCTGCAACGCGTGTTTATTCTGAGGAATACTTGAAGTGGTACTGTGGGTCATGTCTGTCCCACTGAGTTCCTTGCCTACATTAGGAACCAAGTCAAGCATATTTGTTTTACCCAGATTTCCGCGGCTGGCGTGGGTATTATGAGAGCTCGGTGACTGCTGTGGGTTTTGGTGCGGACTGAGCCTTTATTTATGATTCTTGCTTGAATCACTTATTATTATGATAGTTGTCAAGTGTTGCTTTTCTAATTCCTTATAGATTTATTAATTAGCATTGGACTGTAGGGCATAGAAGGAACTGTGGTGGCGAAGTGCCTAAGGCATTTGACTGCTAACCAGAAGGTTGGTGGTTCAAACCCTTTAGCCACTCTGGGGAAGGAAGAAGGGACTATTTACTTCAGTGAAGATTTACCGCCTTGGAAACTCAATTGGGGTTGCTATGAGTCACAATGGACTCAATGGCAGTGGGTTCGTATTTTTAACTCCCTTACCTGTCCATCTACCTGTCTGTTCATTTCTGTGTTTATTTATATCAGTAAGACTCAGAGGTTCCTGTTTTGCTCAAAGGTTTACCATCTCTTGCTGTCATTATTCATTCTGATGGTCACTCTGTCCCCAGTGGCCAGTGGAAGCCCCTTCAAGGTGGCCTCTGTGTCCATTGGTCACATCCCTAGATTTCTTTGAGCAGGTACTTTGCTCATTGAGACAGTTTCTCCATCTGTAAGGGAAGGAATGATGCCTGCCCCAGAGCATTGCTTGGAGGATGTGAAGAGAAAAAGACTGAAAATAAAAGCCAACAGTGTGTGGCATCTGGAGCCCTCAGCAAATGTCACTTCTTCCTTCCCCCTTTGCCTCCTTCCTTCTGTGAATGCCATGCTTCAGACATGAGCATACTAGCGTAGGTAGCAGGGAGCAGAGTGGGAAATGTGCAGGCAGTGGAGAGAAACCCTCAGTTCATGGTGCGTGAGCTTCAGTGTCACTGTGCTGTGCTGGAGGGGGTTGTCTGATGGCGCTGGGGAAGAGGAAACCCTCCTGCCCAGCTTCCAGGTCCCTGAGTGGGGATAGGTCAGGAAAGGCATCACCCCTACCTCTTCTATTTCACTTTTCTTTCTGTTTCAGGTGCTTTCTTATATTATTATGAGCTCTGGTAGCATAGTGCCTAAGGCACTTGACTGCTAACCATAAGGCTGGCAGTTCAAACGCACCAGCCACTCCTCAGAAGGAAGATGGGACAATCTACTTCTGTAGTGATACTGCCTCGGAAACCCAAGGAGGGGTTGCTATGAGTTGGATCCCACTTGATGGCAGTGCATTGTCATTGTTGTCTTATACTATTACTCTCCCTCTTAGGGTACCATCAGTGAATGGGGAGGACTCTGAGGTCAGAGACAGGAGCTGATAGAGAAGAACCAAGTGTGATGTTGAGTCTGATTGATAAGTTACTGGAACAAGAGTGAAGAGATCAGAGTCCCATCATGGGACACTTTAGGTAAGTCACTATCCTTTACTAGCTTCTTCTATGCAATGTGACAATACCCTGTCCTCCCAACCACCCAGGAATATTGTAGAATTTAACCATGATCTCATGGGAATGTCATCTGTGATCTTAGGTAGGAATGTAGGTCCAGTGTACTTTCCAGTAATTACATTAACAGAGATACTCCAGATATTGTAGAACTCTGCATGGTAGGCATTGAATTAATGGCACACTAATGCTGGCTATTTAGGTCAGGATTTTTCCAAATGTGGTCCATGGATCATTTCATACAATTGTCGATGTTGCTTGTTAAAATTTCAGCTTTGTGGGCCCATCCTAGGTCTGCTGAACCAAAAACAGAGAGGAGGGCAGGAGATATCTACATAATGAATCATTTTTCTAGTTGATTCTGGTACTCTACCAAGTTTGAAAAGCCCTACTGTAGATTAGCTGCAGAGTATACTTAAAATTTTGAATCCACTGATGTCCAATATCATGGGCAATTGCTCTTGCCACTAAGCTTTAAATATGTCTGTGTAGCCTGGAATGCCATATAGGTAACACTTCATTTAGTTAAGTAATAGATACTCTGTGCTTTATAGGTGAGGCACTGACATAGGCACTGGGGACACAGTACAGTGAACAAGTCAGACAGGGTCCTTCAAAGTTCCTTTCTAGTCTGGGAAAACTGGTCATAGGTACGTAGAGAAATCCTTAAGCAGGTTAGTTCCATATAAGGATGAGTGCTGTGAAGAAAATGAACATATAAACAGTAAAGACTAACAGAGCCAGGGATGATTTTCAATGGGATTGTCAGTGAAGATTTCTCAGGAGAGTACACTTGAGCTGAGTCCTGAGTGACAAGAAGAAGCCACACATGGGATGATGGTCAATTGTAGCAGTGCTGTAGCATTATGGAGATGGAGGTGGAGCTAGTCAGGGCATACTGTGGAGGTAGAGCAGGCAGGACCAGCAATGACTGGGGGTGTGGGGTGTATGAGGATCAGGCAGAATCAACCATAACCCTTTAGCTTTTTGTTTGGACATGTGGATAGAGTACAGTGCTGTTTTCTGAGCTAATTTGTTTGAAATGCACTGAAAACCTTCTGGAGGTAATTATGTTATCAAACTGGTTAGAGTGAAGATTGTTGTTGTTGTTATTTGCCGTCGAGTTGGCCCCAACTCATAGCGACCCCTCCTTGGGTTTCCGAGGCAGTATCACTA